>NC_056522.1:71271361-71354034 GCF_019175285.1 Sceloporus undulatus | reverse complement strand
CAATGAAATGGAAACGATGCCAAAAGATAAATCGCTTCCAAATATTCCGGATTAACGTTACGTCATTCTGACGTACTATTGATTGACAGCTCCAAATAAGGTATGGAGGAGAAGAATCGATTTATTTAAACACCGATTTCATGCCAAGTAGGAACGCTTGCAGGTAAAAACTTCGATTTAAATAACCAGATGGGAACGATGAATAAAGCGATTCGGATAGCGGGATAAGAACAATGTTATTTTGAATCGATTTTATTAAAAACATTGTATTTTAAATCGTTTCAAATCTTAAGTGGGAACATCCTCTAAGAAGACAGCCTGCCTCTCTTTTCCAAACATCTGGACTATAAAGTCTGACCACGAGACTCTGAGCAGCACAGCATACTACATTTGAACTGCACAATGCAAGGGTCAAGGTCACAAGGGATTCCCATGACACAAGATGTTTGCTTTTCCAAAAGGGAAAAAAAAGGTTCTCCTTAAGATTAGAAGCAAAGTTTTATATTTGTGTTAGACCTCTGGCCCACAGATTAGTGCATGGCTGTGGAACTGGGGGCCGTCCAGATGTTGTTGCACTCCAATACTAATCATCTCCAACTAGATTGACCCTTGATGAGGAGTCATGGGATTAGTAGTTCATTAACATCTGGAGAGCCACAGGTGGTCCAACACTACCCTTATATATTATCTGTTCTGAATAGCAGTGTGTTGATAATGTCAGAATTGGAGTTTCACACTGTCATTAGCAGTCTGTTAAATGTAACTATGGGCTGGTACACACTGCCAGGAAGAGACGTCCTGGCGGCGATAGTAGGGCTTGGGAATGTGCACCAACCACATGCTCCCAAGCCCTATGAAGGCACCGCCATGATTATGCAGCCCTGCCCACATGGGGTGCAGATCCATGACATGCAGGAACTCGAGTGCCCACACACTGTGGTGAGAAGGGCCGTCATAGGCGGCTCCTTTTTTGCTGTGCAGCATAGCTGCCCCATTGGGTTGCTGTAGCAATGCTGTGTAGCATAGAGGGGCGGCATTTCGTCGCTCATCTGTCCAGGATCTATATGTGGTAACACTTCATTTTTCCAATTTAGTAGTTTTAAAACAGGAGAGGCAGCATGGCATAGTAGTTTAAATGTTGGACTATGATTCTGGAGACCAGGGTTCAATTCCCAGCTTGGCCATGAAACCCACTGGGTGACCTTGAGCAAGTCACATACTCTCAGCCTTAGGGGAATGCAATGGCAAACCTCCTCTGAACAAATCTTGCCAGGAAACCCCCATAATAGGGTCACCTTAGGGTCACCATAAGCAGGAAACAACTTGAAGGCAAACAACAACAATAAAGCTGTGTTAGAATCTTGCACCATAAAAAGAAAAAAAAGGTGAGTATGAATTTAGCAAGAGTTTTTTTGTGGCAGATGAGCTTTTGTGGATATTAATCCACCTCCTCAGATGCAGTGACAAAATAGTATCCCCAATGAGGCTTAACAAGTTAATTTCATGGTTAGTGGAGCTCAGTCTCAGACCTTGGAAACAATTAGTTAAATTTAACTACTTATATGCAATGTTATTTCTGTATTCCCACATCAAGGGCTTTAACAACTCTCACTATTCTGGTGATGCAGTACATAAGAGGCTTCACCTTGTTATTTATTGCAGGTGGAGCTTCAAGAAGATGAGGTTGGTTGGACAGCACAGGAGTGGTTGGAAACGAGAGGGCAGTCATTGAACTTGAGACCTGCTGGATGCTGCCTGGCAAATAGTTCTTCTTGCATCTTGGTTTCAAGTAAATTGGGAGGCAGAAGATGCAGCAATTCAGTATGTTCTGCATATGCTCAAAGGCACTTTAGAATGTTCTCTCTTTTGGTTCATTGTTTGAATATCATGACCACTTCTTCCTGCATTTCAGTATTCAATAAAAGAATCAGTGTCCTCTTACTGGATTTATCTATCATCCCTTGTTCACTTTTTCCATTCCAAGCAAATAGTTCACATTGTTTGAAAGATGAGTGAACAGTGTGTGTTGGTGGGGTGCAGGTGGAAAGAATGATGGAGGCAAAACTAATGGAACTGGTTGCTAGATGCCATATTTCAGAACAGGCTTTGTCAACCTGGCATTTTCCAGATGCATGGCACTACAGATCACACCATTCCTAGCCAGAAATCTGGAAAGCTTAAGGACAGCAGCATAACAACTACAGGAAAAACATTTGAAGGGAGCAGCAACACAATGTGCAGCTAGGAGGCGATGATAGCAACCCATCATGCCATTCTCTGTAAATCCCATGGGCTCTTTCCCAATCTAATGATTATAGACATTATCACATGAGCCTCAGTATTTCGGCAATCGCATTAATAAAAGAAAATGTAAACATACCAGTTTAGGAGCATTCATTATAGCAGGTCTCTGCAGCAGCACAAATGTGATGTTTTTAACAATGATAGTCCCTTGTGCTCTCTGTCACACTCTTCCTTAACGCTAACTCCCTGCCATTTGCTCTATCCAGCACGCCTTTTCTTGGGGGGGGGGCATATTTCTCTTTTTAATGCAATTCCAAAGTTATGCTAATGCATTTTTTTTTAAAAAAAAAGAAAAGGAATGGAGGGGACAGCCTGCTTGGAAACGGTGAGAGAGAGGGGGACAGGGGAGAGGGGGAGACACTGACATCATATGACTGCCAATATTGGAGCTGCCACAGCAATGACATTTCGCACTTGCAGAGTAATAGAAAAGCAGTGCGATTGGGAGCTTATTGATGGGTTTTCCCTGTCAGGGAAAAGGAATGCTCAAACAATGCTTCAGAGGCACAGAAGTGACAAGACAGAAACAACATCGTGCAATAACTATTTTCAAAAATGCTATTCTTCAACTTTAAATGTGATTTAAAACCCTTGTATGATAATATCCCAAATAAAGAAGTTAATTAATGATAGTACAACAAATTAATTCCCACACATCCAAACACTGCCACAACCAATTTAGTTCCCCCTTTCTGTGTCTTAATAAATTAATGTTTAAATCTAAAATTCCCAGCATTGGTCCGTACATCACTGGTCAGCACTAGATCTAGTTATCTCTGGTTGGAGATCAGAATTGCCTGTTGTTCTCTGAGAAAAGTAGCAATGTTCTTATCTAGCCTCCTGACTGTTGCATTATGTAAGCCTATATCTATTGCCATTTTTATGTGCCTTCAAGTGAACTCTGACCTATCCTGGGGTTTTCTTTGTAAGTTCTGTTCAGAGGCTGTTTGCCAGAGACTTCCTTTTAGGCTGACAGAGTGTGACTTGCACAAAGTAACCTAATGAGTTTTCATAGCTGATCAAAAATTCAAACCCTGGTCTCCCAGCTTTCTAGTCCAACACTTGAACCATGCTTGCCCTCAGAAAAAAACAGAAATTCTGAAATCACAATCACATCTTCCACTCCATAGAGGTGGCTAGGATTTAAGCTGGTTATCAAACACCTGCCTCTAATAGTTCCTCCATGGGAAATGAAGTCCTCGTGAAGTTTGCCTTAAATTGTTCATGGAGTTTGGAAAGTATTTGACTCAAAAAGCTCCAGTGGCCAAATATCAAAACAGCATCTGAGGTGAATATAGTGTAAGTACAGGAATGCCTGTGTTTCCTTAATTTATTGTGTATCAGTGTTTCCTACAGATCCATGGCTGGAAACAAAAATGTAGTACATTTTATATCTAATCAGCGCTTCCCAATATGGGTCCCCAGAAGAGAGGGAATAAGGATGTTGTCCCACAAAAAAAGAATTCTGCCCACAATGAAATTTTCCTTAGTGCCCCACATTTTTAGCATTGCAGTAACTTTATACATCAGTTGAGCATTTAGAATTAAAGTTTAGGCATCAAAAGAAAAGGGAAGACAACATTACCAAGGGAATGAGAACACAGCTGACATAAGAGTTGTAAGCATGAACCACTTGGATTGTCTCAGTCTCTGGTATGCTAGAAACTGGAGACTAGAGAAAAATGTCAGGGGTGTGGAGAATTCGTATTTAGCAATACCATATTTTGCCCCCCTGTAAATACTACCCTGGTTCCCTCCAGGTATTTTGGGCTCAGATTTCTAACTTCCCTGACCATCATCTCACTGGATGGAAGTTGTAGTCCAGAACATCTGGAGGGACACCAGTTGTGAATGGCTGTTTGAAATCAGGGACAGTTTGATCCTGGACAATCTGGTGTCAATATAGGCCTTAACGAGTGTAAGCCTTCAGCCTCAATTGGGATGAAGTTCTTGAAAGCTGGCTGTGCCCAAGCACCTGATGTAAAAGTAATCAGTGGCACAGTGCAGCAGACCAGATAGGTCAATGGCACATCAGTGGGAACTTGACCAGTGCAGTAGTAATAAAGGAGAAACTGCTTTAGGATGATATACAAAAAATGCTGACTTGTAGCCTGGGAAAGGAAGTATAAACATTTTAAAGATAAATGACTTAGTGTCACGGTGCCCTGGAAAATTCTGAAGAAAAGATAAACCTTATTGAAGCAAATTTTGCAGTATAAGACTTGGCATCTATTCTGTGTGTGCGTGTGTGCGTGTGTTTCACACACACGCACGCATGCGCGCACACACACATGTGAATGCATGAAATTAGATAATACTGAGCACAAAATTCTCCTCTCGCTATGATGCAGTGCCTAGGGAATCATTATGCTGCAGTCAATGGAGTTACACAGGCATAGGCAATAAAGAACTGCAACCTTCTCTATCACATTTTGTTCAAATATTGATCAAGCTATAAGCGGCAGGTATGAACTCCAGATTAGTGCTCAGAGCAATTCACTGGACTTCAGGTTTCTGTAACCACATTTATTTAATACAATTTGCTATGATAAGGAAGATTTTTACATCTCCCTTTTATTACTGGATGACCCAAAGTGATGCAAACTTTTTTGATATTTTTCATTACATTTTTATAACCTGATGTAAGCAAAATATTTGATCAGAAAAAACATTTGTCTTCCAGTTCCCAGGCTAGCACAGCTCCACAACTATACAGTATTGTACATTACTATTGAAGGAGGGGTGGAGGGGAGAGGAGAATGTTATTCAGAGTTGTTGGGGGGTTTTGGGGTTTTTGTTTGTTTGTTTGTTTGTTTGTTTGGCAGAGCTGTAGAAAGTTATATTTTGTGACTGCAACTCCCAGAATTTCCCAGTCAGCACAGAGGATTATGGAAGATGTAGTCCAAAAAAAATATTTTCCCACTGCTCCTTCTCCTCAGCTTTTATGAAATGACTACAATGGACTTTTGGGTTGTTTTGTTGATTTTTATTTCCTGTCTATTAATAAATTTTGAATGGTTTTAAGTCTACATATTGTTTAATTGGCTTTTAAAATGTCAGGAGTTTATCAAACGGGAGGAATTTATCTTAAATTCGCTGGTTTAGCACAATTACGTAAATATGCATTGCGTTCAAACTGGCTTCCCATTGCCTGAAAATAGCATGCCATTGCCCAAATTTGCGTGTGGCAGTCTATCATGCAATAACCACATGATTGCGTTCAGACTGACTTCCCACTGCCTGAATTTCCGTGTAGTGGGTTATCACGCAATAACGTTAAACCCCATGATTGCGTTCAGACTGCCATTGGATTATACTTCCAGTTTCCCTTGTCTGATAAACTCCACAGTCAGAATTAACCTAGGTTGTTCGATCATAACTCACTCTCTGGAGTTGGAACATTCAGACACAGAGGAGCCAGATTTCCAGGAATATACAGCTCCTAATGATGGTGGCCCCTCCAAGTCCTAGGAGACGGTGGCTGAGGCAGTGGGGAGCTGCCAACCTTTGAATATTGCAAAGAGAATAAGGAGAAACTATGCCGGTCCCAGTGACTGTTAAATAGTAGACACTGGAGTTTATCACATGTGGGGAAAATCAGGGGTTTAAACAGTCATTTTATAGACTCATAGAATCGTAGAGTTGGGAGAGACCACAAGGGCCATCCAGTCCAACCCCTCTGCCATGCAGGAACTCTCAATCAAAGTATCCCCGACAAATGGCCATCCAGCCTCTACTTAAAGACCTCCAAAGAAGGAGACTCCACCACACTCCGAGGAAGGAGTGTGTTCCACTGTTGAACAGCCCTTACTGTCAGGAAGTTGAGATGGAATCTCTTTTCCTGTAGCTTGCATCCATTGTTCCAGGTCCTATTCTCTGGAACAGCAGAAAACAAGCTTGCTCCCTCCTCTATATGACATCCCTTCAAATATTTAAACAGGGATATCAAATCACCTCTTAACCGTCTCTTCTCCAGGCTAAACAGCCCCAGCTACCTAAGTCTTTCTTCATAGGACATGGTTTCCAGACCCTTCACCATTTTAGTCACCCTCCTTTGGACACACTTCAGTTTCTCAATGTCCTTTTTGAATTGTGGTGAATTTTTGAATTTCCTAGGTATTTCCCTAGGAAAGTTGCATGAGCACGGTGAAGATTTTCAAACACATTGCTTCCCAAGAGACAGGGGGAACGACCCCAAACCCAAGATCAAGAAAACTTTATCTTATCCCAGGAATAACCAGGGAATAACCAGTAACAAATCATTCACAGGGAAATCCCATGAATGATTTGTTGCTGGTTATTCCCTGGTTATTCCCTGTCCTCTTTAATCGCAATGTCGTGTGAAAATCTTCACCTCAATTGCATGACTTTCCTGGGGAAATGACTGTTTTAACCCCCAATTTCCCCCAAGTTTCCCTTTGTGATAAAGTCCATAGACTCAAAGCACCTGGTGTCTTGAGACAACTGCCTATAAATCTCCCAACAACTCTGTAGTGTCTTTGTTGCTTGTAATCATTCTTGTTTGGTGACTGGCAGCACTTTTGGGGTATTAATGTTTTCTTGACCTTGGATTGGTTACAATTGACTACTCTGTTTTACTTCTTGCTGAATTCATTTATCTGGTCTATTGATTTGTTGTAATGACTTCTGGACTGGTTAGCGGCCAGCCTATTGTTTCTCCCTTCATCTTGCTGGATAACCTGTGACTGGCCTGGATTAACTACATGACATCTCTTGCACTCCAACCACCTGATTCCTGGGTCACTTGCTGACTGAAACATAAGACAGTTACGAATGTATAACCATTGTAAGTACATAGCTTCTGGCCCAACCATCCAGTCCCCAATTACTGGGCAGTAGCCACTGCAATCATTTGGGGTCTTTCCCCCTGTCTCTTGGGAAGCAGCTGACTGCTGCTGCCAGCCCTTGCTGTGAATGATCTCCATTGTGACAGGAAGAAGCAGGAGCCCTATCACAATTCTCCCCCACACAGGAGATCACTCAAACAAGGATGATGAAAACACCAGTCTTCTGCTTCCTGATTAATTGTAGTGCCTGCTGCCCAGTAAGTGGGGACTGGGAGACTGTTATAGTCCCTACATAGCCCCTAAATAAGGGAATATGTAAGCATCATGAATATGAAACAGTAATTAATGTGTAACTATAGGTTACACATACTGGCCAAGTAACGCTGACCAATTTTTATATACATTTTACTGATATTTTTGTGTGTATTTAATCTGTTCTGCTTTTAATGTTCTGCAAAGCATTTTTGAAACCTAATATTGAGAAAACAATGGGATATAAGTGAATAACTCCTCCTCCTTTTCCTACTACAGAACAATGTAGCCCTTTCACGGTTCTCCCATGCTGCTCTGTGGACAGGTGAGGACCCTAGGCAGGCATTGTGTGGCGGGGGATGCTGCAGGTATCAGCAGAAGGGAGATGCTAGAGGTCTATGGTAAAGCAAAGCTATTACACAGAGAACCTCTCAAGTTCAGTGCCTGGTATCTCCAGTTTGCAAAGGCAGTGGGTAGGGGTAGGAGATATGGGGACCATTAGTGAAATGGAATCTGCCTGAAATATTAAAAAGTCACCATTGCCAGGTAGAGGAGATAATACTGAATGTACTAAAAGAATTTGACTCAGCACAAGACAGCTTCCTGCCAACTGGACAGATGGATCCAACTAGTGTGCTTCTGCCAATGGATATTTAGCATATGTTTCTGCACTGCACTCAGGCTGATAGACTGTCCTTCCACCAATGGCAGGCATCTGTCAGCTGAACAAAGAGGGAGGTGATATCTGGCAATCTGTCCTTCCTACAAAAACTCTCCCCCCCCCCCCCCCAAATTCAGCCCCACCAGCTTCTCAGAAACAGGTGGTGGAGATACAAGACAGAGATGTTTCAGTGGCTGCCCCAAGTTCTGGAAACCACATCCCAGGGGGGCAAGAATGGGTCCCTCCTTGCAATCTTTTTGTCAGCAGTGAAGACTTTTGTAGTACAAAACACTTTTGAAAACCTAGGTTTTTTAGAGAGGCTTTTAAGAGGTGCAGCCGTTTTTATTGTTTTAAATGTATGTTTTGAAACTGCATTTTATCATTTTAATTGAGACACCTGGCTGAATAAGACTACATGTGAAAGAGATCTAGGAGTCCTAGTAGACCACAAGTTGAACATGAGCCAACAGTGTGATGCGGCAGCTAAAAGGGCCAATGCGATTCTAGGCTGCATCGATAGAAGTATAGTGTCTAGATCAAGGGAAGTAATAGTGCCACTCTATTCTGCCTTTGTCAGGCCTCACCTAAAATACTGTGTCCAGTTCTGGGCACCACAAATCAAATAGGATGTTGACAAATTAGAGCGTGTCCAGAGAAGGGCAACTAAAATGGTGAAGGGTCTGGAAACCATGCCTTATGCGGAAAGACTTAGGGAACTGGGTATGTTTAGCCTGGAGAGGAGACAGTTAAGAGGTGATACGATAGCTCTCTGTAAGTATTTGAAGGGGTGTCACATTGAGGATGGAACAAGCTTGTTTTCTGCTGCTTTAGAGACTAGAACATGGAACAATGGATGCAAGCTCCAGGAACAGAGATTCAGCCTCAACATTTGGAGGAACTTTCTGACAGTAAGAATAGTTTGACAGTGGAACACACTCCCTCGGAATGTGGTAGAGTCTCCTTCCTTGGAGGTCTTTAAACAGAGGCTGGATGGCCATCTGTCAGAGATGCTATGATTGTGATTTCCTTTATGGCAGGGGGATGGACAGGATGGCCCTTGTAGTCTCTTCCAACTCTACAATTCTATGATTCTATATTTTAAACTGTTTTTAGATGTTGTTGCTAGTTTAATTCCATTTTGATGTTTGTATGTTTTAAATGTATTTTCTTTAAATTTTTAAATGGCCTTAAGTCCCAGTCTTGGAGGAAAAGGTGAGGTATAAATATAATTTTTCATATCTTTGGCTCAGTCATTAATCAGAATGGATACTGTGATCAAGGAATCAGAAGAAGACTAGGAATTGGAATGGCAGTTATGAAAGAACTAAACAATGTTCTCAAGTGACAAGATACATAATTGAATACTAAAGTTAAGATTGTCAATGCCATCATAGTTCTCAATTCTATGTATGGTTTTGAAAGCTGAACAATAAACAAAGGAGAGGAATCATCTGAGATGCAATGATGGAAAAGAGCTCTATGGATACCATAGACTTCTGAAAAAAGATAAATCAATGAGTTCTAGATAAAATCCTGCCTGAACTGCAACATGATGACTAAATTGAGGCTGTTGGACTTTGGCCATATAATGGGAAGACATGACTCACTAGTGGTCCATTCCCACCGGGGATCCAATGCGGTCATGCCAAGGGGAAAACCCCGATTCCAAAAGGCCTCCCATTCAGACTATGAAAAGGGGGCCTGTTTGGAATTGGGGTTTTCCCTTGGCACGCTTGTCATTCCCATTGGGGAAGACAAGCAGCCATCCCTTTCCTTCTCCCTTCCAGCAATCCAGGGTGGCAGAGGCCCCAGAGGGACCCCATGGGTCCCTCTCCACTGCCACCCTTGGATTGCTGCATCCTCCTCCTCCTTCCCTCCCTTCCTCCCCCAGCCTCCCTGCCTACCTGGCTGCTGGTGGCTGGAGCTTGGCAGCGGCGGTGGCAGCAACAGCAGCCCTCTCCTTTGGTCCTCTTCTTCCTCTTCCTTTTCCTCCTCTGCCTCCTCCATGCTGCTGCCTGGCCTCCTTCTGGTTCTCTGCCCCAGCAGACCTACATTAGAAGGAGGCTGAGGTAGAAGGAGAGAAGCAGCCAGCCTGGAGGATGCAGGATGGAGGACGCGAGTACAGAGTCATGCACACACGCGCGTGAGTGCGTCCTGCATCCTGTCTTTATCCCGCCTCTGTGTGATAATCTCCTAAGAAATAAGGAAAATAAGTGTATCTCCACATTTCAAAACAATGCTCTTGCCCTGAAATTCCTCCTCCTTGCTTTGAGAACTGAAGAAGAGGAGTCAGGCCCTGGAAACCCTAATACTGTGTGTTATGCAGAGAAGTATGATAAACACTGTTGTAAATTAATATCTAAACAAGCAGTAGCTTTTTAGTTATGTTTGTTCATTAGATTCCCTCCCTCCACCAACAAACCCAAAATACAGCAGATTAATTTTGCAGGTTGTTGTGCCGTGAAGCCAATTGCATATACAATATGCAATGGATGACTCAGATTTGCATACATTTATAAAACAGCCAAAACTTTTGAAGGAAGAGCATGATGCAAAATTAATGCAAGATGCACATACAATATACAACGAGTTCATCCTTTTCCACAAGGAACAGCAGGCACACTTACTGGCATCTACTTCGCAAAACACATCATGTTTAGTCAAGAGTTTGGAGAATTACCTTTTAAACGTTTATTATAGTTTTAGTGATCAAAAGATACTTACATATAGTTGTATTTTTAAAAAGGAATTCTTTGTATGATCTAATGTATTGTATTCATTTGTAAACGGCCTTGTGTGCCAGCCTTGTGATGAGAGGAAGATGGAGTATAAATCTGTTCCCAATCTTACTCCATCCTCTGGATTTATCTTCCCATGTCTTGAAAGTACCTAAAATGTTTTTTTCTTTGGTGGTGATGGGTTTTGAAATCAGAATATAATGAGCTGCTGGCTTGGTAAAAATCCTTCTCTCATCCAACTCATCATTATCTCAATACCCGCATTAAAGCATGAGGCCCACAGATGAAGCAGACACATTCTGAGATGTTATAAGGTACTCAAAAATCCAACACCTTTTCATCTTTTAGAGTGTCTTGATAAAATCCTCAAAATATTTATAAGCCAAAACAACTTGGGCATTTTAACAATTAAACATCACCTTATCACATCTTGGGATGTGTCTTCATTTGTGTGTTCCAATGATACATTCTAAATTTATTTTCTTTCTGTAGCAGCATGAAATGATAGCGTAAGCCAGATGTTGAGCCATGTGATGTTCATTCTTCATCTTTTAGTGAGTTCACCACACTGTGTTCATAAGAGTAATGGAAAGGAATGAGGTTATCCTTCCTTAAATTATGGTTGTAATCTGATGTACTGATGTAATTGTTATTGAGAAAATTAATCAGTTACAATTTGTAACATCTTACTTCTCCACTCTGCTTTTTCTAACAAGGGTTTCTCCAAATTATGAAATGGCAGTGAACAAGCAAATGGAAACTGTAGTGGAAACAGTATTTCCCTATATGAACCCACCTGCATTTTAAGATTTTTGGGAAAGGGCTTTCTCTTGACCTTACCACCATCACAGGCAGTCTTAGGGGGAGGAAGACATTGATGAAAGTGTTCTCAATAGCAGCTCCTTTTCAGGGGAGTTTCGATTATCTCCTTCTCTGGCCCCATTCCCAGTGGGTTATAAAATGAATAAAGAATGGATTATAGGGACACCGTTCCCATTTGAATTCACATCCAATCCTACTTTGATCGATTTCTCTAGCAAAAATCCAAATCAGTGGTGGTCGACCCTGGGTTATCCTGACACCACTTTCCAAGTGGTTCTTTTTGTAGCTGCCATGTTGGATCTGGGGCAAACTAATGGGAATGACAGGATGTCCGAATAGATATTTTAGGAGGGGAGGAGCAATGTTCAAGGGGCTGTCCCAGGGGTGTCACTCACTTTGTTCTCTTTTCCTGGCATTCCTGGCGCCATTTCCCCCCATTCATGTAGCTTTTCACCCAGTGGTGTGGGAAACAGGGTAAGGCGATTGCGCGTGTAGATAATTTTTTTAAAAAAAAATTAAGCTTTCAATCGCCTAGGCGCTTTGTCGAGTGTCCAAACATAGCAAATTTCTACACTGACCTCTAAACACAGTAAACACATTACGCCCCCCTGAACCCTTCCCTGCTCCACATAGATCGACATGTGAGGAGACCCATTGAACACCATTTTTATTTCCTTTTTTTCTTTTTGCCTGAGCGCCTAAGCACCTGATTGACTGCTTTAAAAAAACACCAGAAAAGCAGGTTTGAAAGACGCAAATGGGAACGGGGAACAAAAATAGCCAAGGTCAAAATGAATCAAAGAAATTGGTGTCATTGTGACATCTAATCGCCTAAAAAACGGTTCCAGAAAGACAATGGGAACGGGGAACAAAAAAGTCTGTGTCAAAATCCAACAGAGAAGTATCAATGGGAATGAGAACATGGGTCAAGAAAAAACGAGTCTGTTTGCTCCCTTTTGTAATGGGAATGATGGACGTGATGCAAATACAACTCAATACCCCTTTTTTTTCTTTACAATGTACGGGAGAAGTCCGGCCCAGATACAGGATGCCCGCTGCCTGGGCACAGAAGTGTGAAATAGGATCCAAATATTTAAGTTTACATCCTGCGCTTAGCATGGGAGTAAAGGCAGTGCAATAAAGTCTTCCCCCCCCTCTCTCTCTCTCTCCCTCTCTCCCTCTCTCCCACCTGCCACTCAAGTAGTCAGCCCTTGTTTAACAGCTCTGATCAGCCAAGATGTAATCGTGTCAACTGACAGACAGTGGTTGGCTGTATTTTTGCAAGGAACTTATTCCTGTTATCAGGTTGAACAAAAGAAACTAATCCATGAAAACTGGACAACTGCATGCCAGTTACCTCCTCAGGACCTACCCCCAAGATGAAGTCCGTGTAAAACCATCTCCAAGCAATTTTCTCCACAAAATATTAATTGCAGTCAGGTTCTGAGGGCTCCTCCTCATTAATCTGAGGTTCAGATTGTAATTATCCCTTAGTTCTGTAAAGTGGTTGCACTGGGAAAGATTATCCTGATGAAAGAGAGGCAGCAAATAATAATTTCCTCTCTGCTCTCACTGCCTTTGCCCGTTTTCCACTGGATTTGTCATAAGTCTTTGTTCACCATTGCTGCAATCATCCATCTGAGTGCTTCAGAGACCTAAGCTCTTCAGAAAACCAAGGAGCCCATGCTGTGTATCCAGATAAAGAATACTTAAATGTGGTTGTGTCAATTGTCTGGATTATCTTTCCCATTCCATAGATTAGCCAATCAACAGGATCATTAGTTTGAGCAGCTGGAAAATTCGGCAGACCATTCAGGAATCCTTTTGGATTCATTAGTCCAAGAGAAGACCATTTTAGAAGATTCTCCTTCCTCTACAAAGACTGGGAGAAATAGACCCCATTCCCACTATGATTTAAAACAAATTGCTAATTGGGTTATAGGTCCATCATTCCCACTTGAAACCAGTTCCGATTCTACTGTGAAGTGAGACAAATACAAAAGAACAGCTCTTTCTTCATACTAGTTTTTGGGCTGTTCTTTTGAAAAGATCCTGATCATGTTCAATGAGTGGGAATGACGGGTCTGATTCTCATTGGGAGCTGAGCTGGCTCTTGCTGGCTTCTCTCAGCCAGCCCCGGTGTTCTGGTGCAGTTCTTGGGGGCCACAGGGCACTATCTTAGGCGGCTCTTCTCCTACAGTGCTCCTCCTCAGGCTTCAGTGAGCTCAGAGTCACCTCTGGAGGGGATGAGGAGGAGGTGGAGGATGGTCCAGGAGAGCTCTGGCCAGGCTCCCCAGATGAGGCAACCAAGGGTGGGTTGGGGCCGAGGGCCTAGAGAGGCCTGGATCAGTATCTGGGAGTGCTTTCACCTTCATGGAGGGATGGCTAGGCTCCCTGGTTGAAGTAGCCAAGGGTGGGTCAGGGCAAGGAGGAGGAGACGGAGACAAAGTGCTGCCGCCACCACTTCAATGGACAGAGAGGGGGCCCCAGAGGGTTCCGGTGAGCAGCGGTGAGGTGAGAGGTGCACCAGAGGGCAGTCTATCTGGAAGAGCTGGAGGAGGAGCCGCCGAGGTCCAAGCATTCATGCCATGCCACCACTCCTCTTCTATTGTTGTTATTGTGTGCTTTCAAGTCTGTCGTGGGGTTTTCTTGGCAAGGTTTGTTCAGAAGGAGTTTGCCTTCTCTTTCCTCCTCCTCTTCCTCTCTCCATGGTAGCCCTTCCCCTGCCCCTCAAGTGTGAATGGCATAGGGGTGTAAAAGCAGAGTAAATGACCGGAGAGAGATCCGATCACCAAATAACCCAGTTTCCACACCAGGTTATTTTGTAGTGGGAAGATTCCCCAGCCCTGCTCTGATACAGGGGTCCTTTGTATCTGCTGGTGTTTGGATACCCCCATGGTTACCAAAATTCATGGATGATTTCATACAATGGTACAGTAAATTGTTGACTCTTATATAAAGTGGCAAAATCAAGGTTTGCTTTTTGGGATATATATTCCAAAAAACAAACCCTGATTTTGCCATTTCTTTGCAAAATCTTTGGATAGATATATGTATTAAAGCCATGGGTGGTTGACCCTGTGGATGAAGAATCCATAGATGCAGAGGACCAGCTACACAGTCTCTCTCTCTCTCTCTCTCTCTCTCTCTATCCAAAGACTTTGCAAAGAAACTTTTCTTCAGTTTCATCTGTACTTTCATTTTTTTAAAAATAACCCTTCTGGCATCTAAAGGGTAGATGTATAGAGCTTGTCATCATTCACTAAATCAGACAAGACTTGTATTCATACATGGTAGAAACTGGCTCAGAAAAGATAAAACTGTCATATGGGGTTAGTGTTCCAGTTGATCTTAATAGCTGTATACTCTAAACAGATTATGGTGCCTGGATGCTCCTTCAGGGAGAAAAGCAAAGATAGCCCAACTGAGCTGTACAAGAAGAGCAAGCAGCCAGAAAGGACCCAAAACATATTTCTAATGGTGGACAGGTTTTTAACACTGAATGAGCCCAGATAAGACCTTCTTGCCTATTACAATGCCTCCAAGATCAATGAAAGAAGCAAAATGGATTTATGGTATTCATTGTTTCTTTCTGTCATGTGTAAAAGCCCCTGCAGGCTTTTGCTCCTGTTTTGTCCATTGGTTCTGTTTTCACCAATAGAAAGCTGCTTTCCCCATTTAGGTCCATCAGACTCATGGCACTTGCACTATATCCAAGACTCCGAAACTACACAGAGTGTCTTGTACAACACTGTAGTGAAAGTGCACTAAATGAAAAGGATTCTGAACACTTGAACATTTATTTCTGAGTTCAAAATTTAAGAAAACTGGATAACATAGAGTATAATGGTTACTTTTATTAGCAAAATATTTGGGAAAGCGGATATCTGATGAGTGTGTTGGTTTTGTACCTTTTGTTTACAAAAAGCCAGCTCATATCTATGCAATATTCCCAAATAATGCTGTCTATGTATATTTTGCTGCAGATTATATCTTTTTAAAGAGTACAGTGGTACCCCGGGATACGAATTACCCAGCTTACGAATTTTTCGGGATACGAAAAAATCCCATAGGGATTTATTGTTTCGGCTTACGAAGGTTTTTTCGGGTTACGAAAAAACCTCGGCGCTATTTCGCCACCGGAGGGCAGCAGAGAGCTATTTTTTTCCATTAGCGCCTATGGCAATTCAGGTTACGAAGGTTTTTCGGGTTACGAAATTAGCCGCGGAACGAATTAATTTCGTAACCCGAGGTACCACTGTAACTTATTGTCAGTTTCAGGTGGGGGGTGTGCCTATAAACAAACATATAGATACATTTAGTTGGGTTTTATTTTTCTTATTGAAGAAAACAGTAGCATGCCAATTTTCATTATGTTCCATTTTTGAAATGAAAGTTACTGTTTTGAGCAGGGAAGGACATAATAATGAACTGATCACCTATGTTCTGTGGCATATATGTTTTTATGCTTGTTTGCAGTCATTATTGCTCTGATCTGCTGTTCTGTTGTTGTTGTTGTTCTTGTTGTTGCTGTTGCGTGCCTTCAAAATTTCCAACTTATGGCGACAGCTAAGGTGAACCTATCATGGGGTCTTCTTAGCACGATTTCTTCAGAGGAGGTTTCCCATTGCCTTCCCCTGAGGCTGAGAGCATGTGACTTGCCCAAGGCCACTCAGTGGGTTTTCATGGCCAAGTGTGGAATCAAACCCTGGTCTCTAGAGTCATAGTCCCAACACTGAAACAACTATGCCATGCTGCACTCATTTAGTACAATTTGTCTTACTTGAAAAGTCTTCCTCACTGCTTGATCACAACCACTGCATGATCACTGCATGATTACAACAAACATAATGAATATGATGGTATTACTATTAGATGTAGTTGGTTAGATGTAACATTGCTAATGCAAGTAAATGTATTGACCAAGAGGGAATAAAGTCCTCCCACTGCACTCACCCTGAATGGAGATGATGGGGAGGCATGAAGAAACACAGCCCCATTGCCCATTCACCATGCAATTTCCTCTCTACACCACACTGACTGCTTCATTTCCCTGGCAGCAATACATGGCAGGAATCTGGCTTTCATTGGGCATAGACATGAAAAGTTGGGGCAGAAGGAAGAGGAAGATGTGTGTCACAGTGCAGATGTGCATCACTGTCTAGCACATATCCCCATTCTGCATCCTAACTCTTTTCTTGGCCCCATTCACACTAGCGGTTTTGTAATGAGTAGATTCGATGATGAAATACTGAATCAAAGTTCACACTATGTTTACCCTGATAGAATCTCTCTGTAGCAATTTAATGCTACATTATCATATTATCATTTATATCGATTTAAAATGGAGCCGCCATTTCGATTGTTCTCAGGGGCTTTTTTAACACTGTCAATCAAATGATGTACACCTACATCACACTGTTTGGTCAAGCCCTCCCCCTCAATCAGCCTCAGAGGATGGCAATAGCCTTAGCAATAATCCCTGGGGTGGGTTAACTTTGGGGGGAGTCTCACTCTCTCAGCCAAGAAACCACAGCAGGTTTAAATGTGGGGTATAAATGCAAGAGCTTTAGTTTGCACCAGCTTGGGAGCAGAGTCTGTTATTATTATTATTATTATTATTAAACTTTATTTATATAGCGCTGTAAATTTACACAGCACTGTACATAAAATCATTTAATTAGACGGTTCCCTGCCTTCATGCTTACAATCTAAGAAGACACGACACAAAAGGAGAAGGGAATGGTTGAGGGGAAGAGGATAAGGTCCAGCATTCTTCACTCCCTCTGAGGCCTGGACCAAGGCAGATGGACAGATGGAGGGCTCTGTATCTTAAGGATAGGCCTGATGGCATTGGCCCACCCTCTCTCCCCTTCGGAGGCCAAGATGGAGTCAGATGCCATGTGGGGAGGCTTCAGTTCCTTACTCTCCCTCTCAGAGGCAAGGATGGAGTCAGATGCCTTGTGGGGAGGCTTCAGTTCCTTTCTCTCCCTCTCAGAGGCAAGGATGGAGTCAGATGCCATGTGGGGAGGCTTCAGTTCCTTTCTCTCCCTCTCAGAGGCAAGGATGGAGACAGATGCCTTGTGGGGAGGGTTAGTTACTTAGTGAGGCCGGTGGAAGGCCTCTACCTTTCTCTCCCTCTCAGAGGCAAGGATGGAGACAGATGCCTTGTGGGGAGGGTTCATTCCTTAGTGAGGCGGATGGGAGGCCTACCTTTCTTCCTCTCAGAGGCAAGGATGGAGACAGATGCCTTGTGGGGAGGGTTCAGTTCCTTTAGTGAGGCCGGATGGGAAGGCTACACTTTCTTCCCTCTCAGAGGCAAGGATGGAGTCAGATGCCTTTGGGGAGGGTTCAGTTCCTTTAGTGAGCGCCGGTGGAAGGCTACTTCTCTCCCTCTCAGCGGCAAGGATGAGTCAGATGCCTTGTGGGGAGGGTTCAGTTCCTTAGTGAGGCCGGATGGGAAGGCCTCCTTTCTCTCCCTCTCCAGAGGCAAGGATGGAGACAGATGCCTTGTGGGAGGTTCAGTTCCTTTAGTGAGGCCGGATGGGAAGGCCTACCTTTCTCTCCCTCTCAGAGGCAAGGATGGAGTCAGATGCCTTGTGGGAGGGTTCAGTTCTTTAGTGAGGCCGGATGGGAAGGCCTACCTTTCTCTCCCTCTCAGAGCGCAGGATGGAGTCAGATGCCTTGTGGGGGGGTTCAGTTCCTTTAGTGGGCCGGATGGGAAGGCCTACCTTTCTCTCCCTCTCAGAGCAAGGATGGAGTCAGATGCCTTGTGGGGAGGTCGTTCCTTTATGAGCCGGATGGGAGCCTACCTTTCTCTCCTCTCAGAGGCAAGGATGGAGACCGATGCCTTGTGGGGAGGGTTCAGTTCCTTTAGTGAGGCCGGATGGGAAGGCCTACCTTTCTCTCCTCTCAGAGGCAAGGATGGAGTCAGATGCCTGTGGGGAGGCTTCAGTTCCTTTCCTCTCCCTCCTCAGAGGCAAGGATGGAGACAGATGCCTTGTGGGGAGGGTTCAGTCTCCTTTAGTGGGCCGGATGGGAAGGCCTACCTTTCTCTCCCCTCAGAGGCAAGGATGGAGACAGATGCCCTTGTGGGGGGGGTTCAGTTTCCTTTAGTGAGGCCGGATGGGAAGGCCTACCTTTCTCTCCCTCTAGAGGCAAGGATGGAGAGATGCCTTGTGGGGAGGGTTTCAGTTCCTTTAGTGAGGCCGGATGGGAAGGCCTACCTTTCTCTCCCTCTCAGAGGCAAGGTGGAGTCAGATGCCATGTGGGGGGGTTCAGTTCCTTTAGTGAGGCCGGATGGGAAGGCCTCCTTTCTCTCCCTCTCAGAGGCAAGGATGGAGACAGATGCCTTGTGGGCTGTTGTGGTTTTATTTCTTTGGGAAAACGACCCCTAACTCACAGTGCCACGGTTAGGAGTTTTTGTTTTTTTTAATCAAGCAAATCATGGGCAACTTTGTCATACTGATGGCATGAGTATTTAAAGGTGCTGTGGCCATGTAATAGCAAATATGTACATAAGCTGTCAAATTTTATTTTTTAAAAAACACTGCCTAATGATGTTCCCAGGAGAACCCCTTCCCTGGATTTGGTGAGCTGTGGGTTGGGAATCAGACATCGGTGCAGATAAGCGAACTGATGGGCAGAAAAGGGAAAAAAAAGCTGGGTTGTGCTTAAAAGAGACCACTTTCCAAATGCAGGAAGTTTGAATCCACTGCATTTCTGCTTTTTTCACTCCCACAACCAAGTGCCAGGAGGGAAAAACAATGGCACTTGGCTGGCAGAGAAAGAGCAAAGGGGTGGGCATGATCTGCACATTAACCCTTCCCTTCTGGATGTCCTGAATGGAATCAGGAGCAAGTTTCCATAGGCAGCACCCCCCAAAACCCCGGTGTTTTGGAAAAGAAACAGGGACATTTTCATTCCCGAAAGAACTGGGTTAAGAGGGATTTGCCACTGCCCCCCTTGAATTTAGGGCAGAAAAACCGGTGAAAGTATGAATGACCCCCTTTTAAACCAGTTTGCAAACTGGTTTATAACGTAGCGTGAACAGCCACCATTGTCTGCTATTTGTGGTTAGATTGGAGTTTCCCTCATTCCTTGTGATACTTTCTCCGTTTCACAAAGAAGTGCCAAAAAGTTACTAAAAAGGAGGACCCATTTCACAATGCATGTCCCATCCCTCCCCCTGCCCAATAGTTCTCTTTTAATTCAACACTAAAAAAAACATCACCGGAGGATTTTGACAGTTAGAAAGATAAAAGTTGTAAGTGGAACAGGATTACAGGAAAAAATGTTTTGCTGCTGTAGTGGCATAAGAAAATGGCTGGGGAATTGGAACAGCATAATGAGACACAAGGTAGGTAGTAAATGAATAGATGAAGAGGATAAGCAAAACAGAAGGACTTGCTAAGGAGAGGAGCAAAGAGAGGAGGAAGATTGTTTCTATGGCAATGCAAATCTGAGGCTAAGATTACTGCAGAACCACCAGCTGCAAGCTAATGTATCAAAATTGCAAATGAGGTAACTGAAGTGACTGGGCAGGTCACTTGGGAAAACACAATGCCAATGTTGCACCTCTGGTACATACTGCACAACCACCCCCAACCCTTGTTATTTGTCAGGCTCAGCTTTACAAGCAACCATGACCTAATTAGGAGAGCAGAGGAGATGGGGCAGAATTTGGAAGAAATTATACCTTGGACTACAAATCCCATAATCCATCAACCGGAGGATTTGTTAGGTTGTAGTCAAAAGGTGTCATCATCATCGTCACCATCATTGCTATAGGCTAGTGCAATCTGCAGCCAAATACTCACTCATTTATGAACTCTCTATCTCTTTTTCAGGAAAACTCCTTTAGGTCAGCCTCAGTTTCCCCTTCGTAAAATGGCAGCATTCAAGACCTGTCTCACTGGGCTATTGTAAGGATATATGAGATAATTACATTTGTATTTATCTTATTTGTCTACTCTGTATAGCCTAATGAAACCTGGTGCGCACAACCCAACAGATTTTAGATTCTAATTCCCAAACATCCTGATCCCAGTTCCTTTTGGTTGGAGCTGATGGGAAAGGCTGCATAGATGGCTAAGAAAGGTTTCATGAGGAGCTGTGTGTGTGTCTGTGCCCAGGGGGCAGAGAGATGGGCTACACACTTTCTCTGTAGTACAAAAAATGAGCAGACATCCATGGAGGAAGAAGGACTTACAGAGCAATTATGCATTCAAGGCAAGCTTTTGTCATCCATTTTCTATCCTCAGTAGAGAGAAAGAGTTGCCAGCCTTAGGCCAGAGGGACTCTGTTGGGCTGTAGCAGAAAAGTGTGCAGAGTGGGCACAGCAACAGAGGAAGGGACATTACTCAGATCTTCCAATTTCACAAGTTTTGAGTTTGTTGTGACAGCATAACTCACCAGCTTTAAAGGAAAGGGTTAAAAGAAGTATATAGATAACTCACAGGCACTTATGAGTTGTTATTTCCTGTCTGCAAGGCTAGAAGATTTTTTATCCTACTTTATTCATAAACACTTAATTCATAAAGTTCTGGAATCAGAGCTTCTGTTTCCACCTAATTAAACTATAATTGAATTAACTTTATCTTGTTGGAGGATTTCCTTGATCTCTAAGCAGCCATGCAAGAAAAAAAGCAAATGAGAATATGAAACTTTACATCATACATGTTGACATTTTAAAATATGCTGAATTCCTGTCTCTTAGATGTGTTCAAACACTGGAAAAGTTACATACTCTTTAGACTAAAACTTCCCCAGTCTCCCCACCAACATGACCAGTGGCAGTATTGGCTGAAGTATTTCTGGGAGATATAGTCTGAAAAAGTAATTTTCAGACCTTGTTGTAGTGGAAGGAAGAGAAATGTAGATCAAACATCACAACTGCAATCCAAAACTTCTAAATTCTGCTGATACAATTGAGTTTTTAATGCTGAGTTTATCTAAAAGCTATTCTGTGACATACACCTGGGGTGGATTTTCACTTAGGAGCAAAAAGTGTCAGGAACACATTCTTAAGTAACTGCATTAGCATCTCTGTGAACACACTGGGTTGGTAAAACTAAATTAGCCCTACCCTTTCATCTGCTTGATGGCAACACACAAGCCACCTCCTCGTGCTGATATTAAAGTAGGAGGAGCAGAATCTGCTCCATCATTTGAATCATTTCTTCACAACACACCTATCTTCTTAAAGAGAGTAAATTTATTTTTGTTCTTGTTAACTAAGACCAAGCACATACATGCAGATATGTAGCAATGCAGATCCATCAATATTACCAGGAAGAAATATAGTGTGGCATAGTGGTTTGAGTGTTGCATTCTGGAGACAAGGGTTTGATTCCCAGCTTGGTCATGAAACCCACTGGGTGACTTTGAGCAAGTCACATGCTCTTGGTTGGCCTCAGGAGAAGGTAATGACAAACCTCCTCTGAACAAATCTCGTGAAGAAAAATAAATTCGCCTTAGGGGCTGCCATAAGTTGGAAATGACTTGACGGCACACAACACACACACAAATCTGATGAGCCAGCATGATATAGTGGTTTGAGTGTTGGACTAGGGTACTGAGAGGCCATAGTTTAAATCCCTGTTCAGTCACCTTGGGCAAGTCACACTCTCTCAGCCTCAGAGAGAAAGGCACACACACACACTCCAAACAAATCTTGCCAAGAAAACCTCATGATAGGTCTGCTTTAGGTTGCCATAAGCCAAAAACAACTTGAAGGCATGAAACAGTAAGAATAAATCCAATATCTTTGGAACATCTATTGCAGAAGCAACTTCATCCTTGGCCTGACAGAGAGTCAAAGGATGATGGCTGTTTGTTGTTGTTGTGGTGGTGTGCCTTGAAATCATTTTTGACTTATGGCAACCTTAAGGCAAACCTTTCATGGCAAGTTTCTTCAGAGGGGGTTTGCCATTGCCATCCTCTGAGGCTGAAAGTGTGTGATTTGCCCAAGGTCACCTAGTGGGTTTCATGGCTGAGCGTGGGGTTCAAACCCTGTTCTGCAGAGTCATAGTCCAACACTCAAACCACTACACCACATAAGCATGTGATTATCTTAACATGTACACTGGGAATGGCAACTGTACATTTTCCCCATTCCAACATGGACATCAGGCACCATTTGAGATGTTTGACTCAGTCATGTCTCTTCTTATTGTCAGGCTGGCAGCAAGTCTCCATAGTTTCAGATAATTTCTCTCCCGCCTTTCCCCTGGCAACTGGTGGCTTCCATGGCAGGGGTGTAAGACAATCCACTCTGGGTGGTGGCCTGAACTTTAAGTAATCTATCCAAAGTGCTGACTCTTGCCTTCCAATATATTCAAGCACCATGGACAGCTCTTTTAAAGCTTGGGCTAAAACAAGAGTGGATTCACTGCCCTTCTAACATGGAAGCCATCAGCTGTCACAGAGTGGCCCAACTCCTATTAGCAGCAGAGTAAATGAAGAGATTTGGACCTCCATCTCTGTGGGTGCACTGCTAATAAAATCATTACTCACCCTGCTGAGTCAGAAGATTCAAACAGAAAGGAGGAGGCAGATTGCCAGGAATTTGCAGCTCCTGATAACAAAGGTCATTCTGAATCCATAGAGCCAGAGGTTGAGGCAGAGGGGAACACTGTTCCCCAACATGAATTTGCAGATGTTGGGGACCCATTGCCATCATTCATGGAGTGACAAAAAGACAAAAAGAGATTACATCATTCCCACAGTTTATTAAGAGGAGACATAATTAAAGGTAAAGGTAAGGTATTCGCCATTGACAAGGTTGTCAAGCCGTGTTGGACTGTAGGGAGTGGTGCTCATCTCCATTACTAAGCCAAAGAGCCAGCACTGTCAGAGACTACTCTGTGATCATGTGGCCAGCATGATTGCAAAGAACGCTGTTTACCTTCCCACCAGAGTGGTACCTATTTATCTACTTGCATTTGCATGCTTTCGAACTGCTAGGTTGGCAGAAGCTTGGACTAGTGATGGGAGCTCACCCAATCATGCAGCACACAGGTTTCAAATTACCAACCTGCTGATCTTACAGTCAACAGAGTCAGCGTCTTAACCACTTGAGCCCCCACATCCCCTTGGAGACCTAATTAAGCACCTAGCTTTTTGAAGACAGCAAGCAGCAAGGAAGCAAGGCCAGTACTGATAAATCTATACCTCTAGTCACTTATAGCTGTCACAGCTGGAAAAGGAGTAGAAGGTTACTTTGTTTATCCTGCAGTTGTGTGCACATTTACCTAACAGTGAATCCCATTAAATTCAGAGGAAATTACTTTGCCTCTGAGGTCCTGGTGAGGTCAAAAGGTGATAAACAAATGCCTTATATAAATACTAAATAAATAAATTATTTTTCAGCGAGCGTGCATTATTAGAATACTGTCCCTGCCCCCAGTAATTATGTATGTGTCCCAGTTACTTAATAATTTGTCTGTTTTCCAAACTGTATATTGTTATTATTTCAGTTAAAATTGTTTTTCTTTTTGATTATCTCATTGTTATATAGGTTGAGTCTCCCTTATCCTAAATTCTTGAGACCAAAGGTGTTTTAAATTTTGGAATTATTTTTTTTAAATTTGGATTACCTGTATTTGCATATATGTACATATGTACATCTTGGAAATGGGATCCAAGTCTAAACATAAAATTCACTTATGCTTCGTATAGTTTGTGTACATTGAACCATCAAAGGTTCACTATCTCAGCTATTCATAAAAAAAGTTTTGGTTTTTGGAATATTTCAGAAATCCAATTGAGGGAGACTCAACCTGTAGTTGCTCAACTGCAGCTTCCAGCATTCTTCACTATTTGGTATGGTGGCTAGAGTGGCTGGGATTTGCTCTTCATCCACATTTGGAAGCTGCACAGTTTCTACCCCTGTTATAATTCATGAAAAAAATCATAATAAATTATGGGCTTTCCTTCATTTTAAGAACACCGCTCTGCTTTCAAAGCAAATTGTATTCTTCTGACAGTTTTCCAGCCATCTGAACCCCTCCCAGCCTGCCTTTAAAACAGAATTCAAGCATCTCCCCACAGAGTACTTTTTAGCAGCTAAATCTTAAGACCAAACTCTAATCAAAACTGCACATGTGCAGCCATCACCTTCAAAAAACCAGTTAATTTGCACATGTGCTTGTGTTCAATGGGCAATCCAAAATGTTGAGATGGCAACAGTTCTTGTGTGGCTGCTCTGGCCAATCTTTTCCAAACATTTAATAAAATAGTTCATCACAAGGTTGGGGAAGCAATACCCGACTCCAGATTGTTCAGACTACAGTTCTCATCAGCCTCATCCAGCATGTATTCATTCATGCATTCATTTTATTCATTCATTCATTTCTATTTCTCCTTTTCCCTCAAAACAGGATTCAAGGTGGCTTACAAAATATTAGCAACATTGCAGATTAAAGCCTACAATAAGATATATCGTAAGATATAACATCTGTAAGCGATATAAATATCTAATCAAACATATTATGTATATATAATTAAATGTTTATTGTATTTTCTGCTTCATTCTCAGCTTGGTTTCATCCTTCGCAACTGAAAAAGGCAGAAACTGATGAGGTTTGCTTATTATTGGTTGATTGATTGATTAATTGATTGATATATTAAAATGTTTAAACTCTGCCCAGTATCACGAAATCTCAGGGTGGTTTACAATAGCATTAAAATACACCAGACAGGCTAAAAACTGTAAGATAGTTTAGATAAGCTTAAAACATATTTATAAGTATGAGTTGAAAACAGGGTTTTTTTCTAAATTTAAATTTTAAGCACTATAAATAAGAAGGCCGAAAGACTTTGAATCTGAGCCTGGATGCCCAGATTTCAGCTGTGGCCATGACTGCATCTGCACAGTTAAAACTAGTGCGCCAGCTGCACCCATTCCTTGAGAAGTCAGATCTGGCTACAGTGACACATGCCTTAATTACATCCCATTTGGACTACTTTCATAAACTTTATGTGGGGCTGCCCTTGGAAACTGTTTGGAAACTGCAGCAGGTCCAAAATGCTATGGCCAGGCAGCTGACTGGGGTTGGCTACAAGGATCATGTCATTCCCCTGCTGAAACAGCTGCCCTGGCTACTGGTCCATTTCCGGGCAGAATTCAAGGTGCTGTTTTTGACCTTTAAAGCCCTAAATGGCTTGAATCTGTACTATCTGAAGGACCATATCTTCCTATACAAGCCAACCCAAGCACTAAGATTGACGGGAGGGCTTTCTCTTGGTCCCACCACCTTTGCAGGTGCAGCTGGTAAGGACTCAAGAGAGAGCCTTCTCCATGGCTGCTCCCAGACTGTGGAACTCCCTTCCATGGGAGGTCAGGTTCGCCCCCTTCCAGCTCTCTTTCTGTCAGCAGCTGGACATTTTTATTTGGGCAGGCATTTGGTGGATAAATTTTACTTGTGCTGTGTGCTGTAAACATTTTTTTACAGTTTTTACTGCTTTTAACTATGTGTTTTATGTTTTAATATAAATAATGTTTAATTATTTTTAATTTATAATTAACATTTTTACTTCTGCATTTTAAAATTATTGTAACCAGATATAAATCCTTGAAAATAACAACAACAACTTTGCACATGAATGGTAAGAGTGTTGGCCCCAGTTGGTCCTCCTGAGGAAGAGCATTCTACACTTGAGATGCCATGGCTTAGAAGGTTCTCTGCACAGGGTATTGACCTCACTGGTGGGATTTGTAGGAGCCAACTCCCCTCCCCCCTCGATCTTAAACCTCAAGTACATATGGGGAGAGGTGCTCCCTCAATTATTTACATTCCTAGTTGTTTAAGGCTTTAAATGTCATCACAAGCACCTTGAATTATGAATGGAAACATATTGGCAGTCAGTGCAATTTTTCCCTTTAGAACTGGTATAAGATGTTCTCCATATGATTTTCCGATTAGCAGTTATAGAGCACATTGCAGTAGTCTAATTGGGAGGTTACCAGTGCATAGACTATGTGGCTAGGTTATCTCTCTCTCTAGGAAAGTCAGTAGATGGTGCACCAGTGGAAGCTGGTACCAAGCAGACCCATGCCACAGGGCCTCTAGTGACAGAGATAGATCTTGGAGCACTATCAAGCTATTTACCTGCTCCTTCAAGAAGAGTGCAATCCCATCCAAAACAGGCTGTTTACCCACTTCCTGGAACCAAGAACCACCAATTCACAGAGCCTATTTAGTTCAATTGGTAAATTGCTCCAGTAAAAGAAAGAGAGATAGAGATAGAGATACAGACAGATATAGTGATTTACTGCATCCATCAGGGTCGGGTCAAAGATAAACTTGGGAGAAGTGCTGTTGGTTGGCTTTTTAATCATCTGTGTGTGTGTGTTGTGTATAATAAAATACATACTTTAAAAAAAAACAAATATCAAATTAAAACCATTAAAAATTCATTAAAAGGCAAAATATAAAAATGATAAGAACTTATGGGAATTGTAATCCAAATCATTTGGAAGGCAGAAGATTCCTCACCTTGGTTTATCATGTGTTTAGGAGAGGAGGACACTGTTATATATAATAGGAAGTTAAAAAGAACCACCATTGAATTGCCATCATAAATAAAATGCTCTGCTTGGATATATTGTGATGGAATGATATGCTATGGAAATTCCTGTTTTATTGCCTGTGTCTTCATCTGCTTTATTATTTAGCACATTTTTATTCAAAGGAACATACCTCCCTATTTCATTGTCACATTTTTCTCCCTTTTTTTAACCTTTGGACAAAGAAGAGGAGGAAAATTGCTGATACAATGCTTTTATTCTTTCTGTATTTTAAAAAGATATGAAAACACAAAGAAGATTAAAATATATTCTAGTAGGTTTTCTGTGCCTCAACGAATTTTTATTTTGTTAGCTATGCCTATTACAGATCTCTTTTTCTAAACCTTTGTGACTTGCATGGATTTTACCAGGAAATACAGCCCAAAGACAATTTCATATAAATCTCAAACAAACTGGTATGGGAAGAAGAAACAATTCTGTAGAAAATGTCATGTGATCAAAGTGCTGTTGATACATTATCTTGGTAATCTTACAACAGTGCTGAAAAGTTGGCTAATGTTATGGCCAAATGACATGATGTATTAAACATGTGCCCAAAATGACAGCCACATGTTTGGCTGCCTGCCATAACTCCTGGAAAAATCTGGAGGCAGGTAGCCTTGTTAATCTGTTGCAGTAAAAACAACACCAATGACATCACATCACATCACAATAGGTTCCAGGAGTGAAGAGAACAAGGTACAAATCTCTACTAAGCTGTGAATTGCTTTGTAGGACCTTGGACCTGTCAAGACAATCAGACCAATCTAATCTTGCATTGTGTTCACACAGTGGCCATTGTTGCTTGTGGAAAGTTGACCCTTGCAGGACAAGAGAGCAACTTTATCTTTTTTCACAGACAGAGAGTTGGACTGGAAGGCCCTTCCAACTCTTTGATTCTATTCTATGATTCTACTCCTGAATATATTTCCTTTAGTTAAGTACACTTAACTAAGTATCTGATACAAAATACTGGTCAACATCTAAAAGAGAGTGTCATTCACCTAATGAGTCAAAAATCAACCAGTCAGAAAATATGGTAAGAGGAATTTCAAATACTGTTTATTTTCAATGAGCAAAGTCAAGAGAGGATCATACGTTGTCTTTCTGCTGTTTGTTTTCATAAACTGGAGAGATGGGGAGGAGGGATAACTGAAACTAAGCTTATCCAGTTTTAAGAGGTGGAACTGCAGGAAGAACAGGTCTCATTTGGGGTCATTATGGGAGACTGATCGGTGGTCATGTGACCCACCCATCAGCTACTCTGGAAATGTCAAGCTGAAAAAAAGAAAGAGGTAAAAAGGTTGGCATAGCAGCATGGCCCCAGGCAGAGAGCAAGGAAAAGGAGGAGTGCATTCAGACTGACAAGTTGCAGGGCTTCTGATTTTCATTGCTGGAGACAAAAAAAGCCTGCCAAGTGAGTTGGAGAGTTGAAAACACTAAGGAAAAAACTAATGGGAAAAACAATGTCTAACTCAACATTATTGTTATTATTACTAAGGAGCATACTGAACAATACCCAACACCAGAACCAGCTTCCTATTTAATGTGTAACATTTAGCAGGGTGGCCAGATGTCCTAATGGCAAAGGAAGATAAGGCACCGCAAAATGCAGGACATTCAAGAAAAATGTAAGATAGTAAAAATAAAGGCTAAAAACACTCATATAAATATAAATTTATACTTCTTAGTCATGCTCACAATGGAAGGCATTTTGAAATTCCTCCTGGACAGAAGGTTGAAATGTAGGGCATGTCTGGGAAACAGGGACCATCTGGTCATCCTGACATTTACTCTTAATTAAGCACATACCTGTAGAACCTGTGGCCCACCCCTAATGATTGTAGGACCACAGGTCCCATTATTGCTGACCATTGGCCATAGTGTGTGAGGTGTGTGAGCTGTTCTGAAACCTCTGGAGAGCCACAGGTTGTCTGCTTCTGAGATGGAACTGAGCCACAGTACCAATATCATTTTACTTTTTGGAAAGGAAATGAGGAGGAAGAGGACGAAGACAGGAAGAAAGATAGAGAGATAATGGCAAATTTAGTGGAAACTGAACATAATCGTTTGACATACATATTTATACTTGCCTTTAAATTTTAGCAGTACTAGCTTCAGTTTAATTTATGAGCCACTTTCTCCCCTTTTTCTGGTATACCTTTTCTCACCCCCGCCCTTTGCTCTTCCTCTTCTCAATCTCCCCTCCCCCCCCATGCTGGCTAGGGGATTTTGGGAACTGAAGTCAAAGAATTAACCTCCAAGCTCTGACAGGAAGTGAGAAATAAATGTATGGCCAGCAGAGCTCCCAGATCAACCCTTGACAACCTCTGAGAAAAAAAGTAACTCAGTACAACAGCAGGTTATTATATCAGGAAAAGCTAAGCAGTAAATATTGATTTTTCCCCCAGATTTGACATGTAATTAAGAAGCTTGATAATAAAACCTTGCATTTAATAGCATCTTCCAGCCCACAAGAGCCTGGATGTTACACAGTGTAAACAGCAATCACTTCACCCACCATTAAATGCACAAATGCATTTTACCTTTGTGATCACAGGCACCTGACTAACAATAACACTCAAAGCAAAGAACAAATACTACTTCAGGGACTCCTTTCATTCTATGCCAGCAAAAAAAACCTCAAATTCTGCAGACAATACAAACAGCATACGCATAGCAGATGATCTGGGTTTACATGTTGAATTCTTTGGCAGGTAATTGAAATATTAAAAAACAACCTAGTTAAGGGAAAGCAAGAGAAAAGCCACTGGGAAATACAGGAAATGGTGAGATGTGAAGACAACCTAAACTAGAGGACAAGGAGAGAAGAAGATAAAGGTGACATTTTAAATGTAGATATGAAACCTGCACAAGCATGCTAAGGTCTGGCTGTACACAGATGGCAGCTTCCACCCCTGCTGCTTGAATGATTTAACTGATAAATCAGGGATGTAAGAAGAACTTAGAGCACAAAATAATATGAGGTTACATAGGGTTTTGTGCAGAGCTTGGAACAGTTATTTTTGGATTACAGCTCCCAGAATCCCCCAGGCAGCATGGCCAAATGGTCATGTCCAAAAAACATCCTTCCTTAGCTCCTGCTTTGTGCAAATGTACCTTCTTCAAATCTGTGCTGGCCATATGATAAAACAGTTCAATAATCATGGTAAATTAAGTTCCAAGGGAACCTTGGCTTACTTTTACAAGTGGCTGGATCACTTCTACTGTAAATAGAAGTGGCTAAAACAAAACACAGATCTTCTATCCATAGTGTATTTTGTGTGATTTCCAAAACCCAATAGATTCCAGAGAAAGAACCCAGGCTCTGTTCTAGGGTTCTTTCTCTGGCTGATTGGAGAAGAAACATAATCATATCGTGTCTGGATGCTGTGCTAGACATATAATGATAAACATGATCCATGGTTTGTTTAGACAACTGGCCAGCATGCAGCCATATACCACCTTGTTCTTAGCATACCACAATTATGTGGGATTAGAAATTATTGAAATCTTTTTGAAATCAAGCACCATTTAAACTCAAGCACCATCAAAAAAGTGCTACAAGTGCTCTTCCCGTTTGTTCACCTGGAAACCTCCACTTTTAATTGTCACAGTGTCTTTTGATTTTTCATGACTGGCCTAAGACCTGGGCAGGATCTGCACTTTAGAAATAATGCAGTTTGACACCACTTTAACTACCATGGCTCAATATTATGGAATTTTGTGTTTTGTAGTTTTGTAAGATGTTTGGCCTTCTCTGTTAGAGAGGTCTGGTGCCACAGCAAATGATTTATCCCAGGATTCCATATAATTGGTGCAACCCTGGACTTGGCTTTCTTTTTGTTGAGGAACCCTTTTTCTGAAATCATGCTGGCTCTCACCTCACCTTGACTTTTTCAGGTCCTCCTGATCCCAGACAAAGTGCCTGCTGCCTTTTTCAATAACATGATAGTTTGAGGAAGAGTATCACTATGTGAAAAGAGCCTACAGGTGATTGCCTCTCTAAGGAGTTAGAGCTGTTATACCGTAAGATTTCGTGAGACTGAGATGTTCATGAAATTTAGCAATCTTCGGAATTTCTTCCTTGAATACTGCCAGAAGGTGGACTTTTGGATCTGGGTTGAATGAGCACCTATAAAATAACAATTACATGGTCAAAAATTATTGTTACTCCCAAGCTAAGCACCACTGAACTTTATTGTGAAATGGCCTTAGATTTTTAAAAGAGAAAGAGATGTCTTTAAAAAAACTTCTACAAAAATCCAAGGTAGAGAATAAACAGAAGACACATAATATTAAATTCAGTGTCATCATTCCTGCTGCTATTATTGCAAGAATCATTAAACCATTTCTGTCTAATTGTGTAGGCTGTCACCATAAAAGTGTTAGTTTTTGCAGTTATTTATTTATTAGGTCTAGCAACTTCTATTTGCATTTCAACACAACAGTCTGGAAAAGATTAATTTCATACAAACTACACAAGTAAACATTGTTTTGCTGTGGATTATACATTCAATAAAAAAAAATGCAGTGACTATACACGATGTTGTTGTTGTTCTTTTTGTGTGCCATTAAGTCATTTCTTATGGCGAACGTCAGGAAAACCTAACATGGGGTTTTCTTAGCAAGATCTATTCAAAAGAGGTTTGCCATTGCCTTCCCCTGAGGCTGAGAGCACGTGATTTGCACAGCATGTCCTCATCTATATGAATTCATGCTTCCCATTGGTGTATGCATATAGGGGTAAACATTTAAAACATCATAAACATGACATATGTAGTTTGTGAAGTGCTCTACATTAATCCATACCCTTAAACTGTACCAATTTGACAAGGACAGTGCCAATTGATCCTCTGTTGTCCATTTTTTTCAGCAGCTTTCAAAATGTCTCTTCCTCCCACTTTCTCCCTTTGTCCTCAGCTTACTTCCATTGCTGCAAACTGAGGTCAAAGTGCAAAAGAAGTTCTCACTCAATTCACCTGGGAGGAAAGTAGAGGAAACTGCTGCAGCCTCTTCTATCTTGTGTATTCCTCCTCATTTATAACTTTTGCCATTTTGACCACATCACACTCTGATGCTGCCTAGCCTTATATGTTTTGATTTCGTCTGTGAAATGTTGGAGGATATGTTAATCAAGTAAATTTCTTTTAAGGAAGGAAGGGAAAAGCCAAGGGAAAAAAGGAGAAGTAATGCATATAACACATGTCTGGCCCAAAACACTGTAGTATTTGAAGTGCTCAGCAAATGGCCCACCCAAGTCAAGGGTAGAGTTTATAAAATTTAATTTTTTGGGACTACAGCTAACAGAAGCCTCCATCCACTATCACCACTAATCATGCTGCTTGGAGGATTCTGGAAGTTGTAGTCAACAAAGGTAACTTTTACAACTTCTGCTTCAAATATTACAACACTCCTGTAGAGAAAACCCCACCATGGCACTGTCTTTCAGTGGACGTGGTGGTGGGAATATGTGTTCCTGAGATGAAAGAGGCTATACTGATGGTATCACTACTGCTGTTAGTGTTTTCCATGCCTGACAGGTTTTTGCTAAGAAGCTAGACTTAGGCCCGAAACAGAAGGGCCAGATAAAGCGTGTGAGCCCCACTCCATCTTCAATAAACCTATCTTCAGGACTGGTAATTATTATCCTCAATGTCTCGCCAGCCAACCTTTCACACCTTTCTTTCTGCTAGCCTTGTATGGTTCTAAATTTTCATTAGAATTGTGTGTTTGCGTGCACCTTTGCACAGGTCCAAATAAAACCATTTTATTCGTTGAAATTGTAGTCTCTCTGCAGTTACTACTGCTATACATAGGTGGAAAGTCCCCATAAGTCACCTCCTGTTGAACTATTTTCCCCCAGTTACCAAGGAAATGATGTCACTGTTGGTGAGGACCCTAAGTCCCCACCATCTTTTTGGGTAACAGTACCACACTTGCCAAATGTGGATGCCAAGGTAAACCCTTTAGGATCCTTCCAATCATGAACTTTGCCCATATCTCATCTGCCAGGCTCAAGTTGTGAACCATCAAGGATCATCTCTAATCCCACTTGAAGGATTTCCAAGCACCCTGACAACACTTCTGTCATATGGTTCATTAACAGTGTGGTCGTATATGTTCCTACACAGAAGTAAGTCCAACTAGGTTCAGTGGGACTTACTCTCAGATAAGAAGGCAGAGAATTTATTCTCCTTATTGGAGAATAAATTCCTTTGCACCCAGCAGGAAATAGATTCAAAGAAACATAGGGAGCAGTTTGGGGGAGTAATTTTTGCTGGAGTGGTTTATATGGATAGGCAAATATACGGATATTGGCATGCATGCTGAGAAGAAGAGAGAGAGAAAACATGCAGCTACTGTGACCTAAAAGACAGTGAACATGATAAAAACACCCAAGGTGATTTCAAGGTGGGGGAACTGTGGCTTTCAAAACCAATCTGAGTTTGAATTAATATAGGTGTGATGTTATCTGGGTCAAACCAGTTCAGGATATTGTGCACTGGAAGTGGGATATGTGGATTCAGCCTTGGAAGTCTCCCATTTATACAGTTGCCGTAAGTTGTAGCTGAATAGAGAGCAAATAACAACAAAAAGGAAAGCACTTCTTTATGAGGAAATACTAGCAGATCATGCCCAGTAAGTGTCAAAACATTGGTGGCCACAGGATAATTTCTATTTTCTACATGAGACTTCAGAGATAACAATAGGCATGTCAGATAATCATTTATCATGCTCTGCATGGGGTCTATACTTCCATATGATTTCCATAAAGAAGTACATCCCCTATAGACATGTAATGTCTGAAGGTGAGCTTGGAAAAATTACCTTTGGACTGCAACTCCCAGAATCCCCCAGCCATCAATGCTGGCGTTGTAGTTTTAAAATAGCTTTCCCAAGTTTTGGTCAAAGGATATAGTATTCAGAGCCACCAAATTATTTTGCCATTGACAGTAGAACATCCTACAAGTGGCACTCCTTTCCAGTAAAAATGGAATAACAAATGTAAAAGATTTCAGCTTGATGTAAGTGATCTGCCCACCTGATTAACTGAAGAGCTTGGGAATGTCATTTTTTTGGACTAGCCATGCTGGCTGGAGAAATGTTTCTAGCCATGCAGTTTTCATCCAAAGCTGTAACTTTCCCAAGCTCTGTCTAGTATTAAGGCTGATTCTGTCAGGGAAAACCCTTTCTGCTTTCTTTTCACTGCTGGGCAAAGACCTATTTTTATTTCATCAGGCCTTTGACATTAAATTGGTTATGCAGATGGATCTATTTAATGGAGTTTGCTGAACTTTGATCTTTATGTTTTTAATGTTTTTAAATTAATTTTAAAATTGCTTTTGAATAATATTGTCTGTTTTAACAGTTTTTAAACTTTTGTATAAAAAGTTGTTTTAGGAGGTGTATATACTGCAGAAATAAAGCAGTTTGACACCTCTCTAACTGTGATGGCTTAATGTTATGGATTTCTGGGATTTGTAGTTTTGTGAGATGTTTAGCCTTTCCTGTCAGAAAGCCTGGTGCCCCACCAAACTACAAATCCCAAATTCCACTGTATTGAGCCATGGACGGTGTGGTGTCAGACTGCTTTATTTCTGCAATGTGGCAGCAGCCTTAGTTGTCTTTTGCTTTCAACATTTGCAGTAATAATAATAATAATAATTTGTTTTATTTATATACCGCTATTCCAAAGATCATAGCGGTGAACAGCAAGTAAGCTAATTAGCAAGTAAGCTAATTTGCCCCCAACAGTCTGGGTACTCATTTTAGCGACCTCGGAAGGATGCAAGCCTGAGTCGAGCTTGGGCCCTTTTGCTGGTCTTGAACTCCAACCTGTGGTTTCGAGTGAAGGGCTGCAGTACAGGCATTTACCCACTGCGCCACCAGGGCTCCAAGGCAGTAAGCTGCCTTGGCTCTCATGATGGCAGAACGGTGAGACATTACTTAATAAATTAATGGCAGAAGAGTTATGCCTGACCCTAAGCTTGTTTGTTGTTGTTCTTGTGCGCTTTCAAGTTGTTTCCAACATATGGCTGCCCTAAAGCAAACCTTTCATGGGGTTTTCTTAGCAAGTTTCTTTGCCGGGAGGGTGGGAGGGTGCCATTGCTATCCTCCGAGTCTGAGAGAGTGTGACTTGCCCAAGGTCACCCAGTGAGGTTCCATGGCTGAGCGGGGATTTGAACCCTGGCCTCCAGAGTCATACTCCAATGCTCAAACACCACACTGACTCTATCCTTGTTCGCTCAGCAACAAATTGTACTGTATTCAGAGGAGCTGCTGTGTGTGTGTTCAAGGTGGCACACACATAATGCACACACTTATTTAGATGCAACACCCCACTGAGTACAGCTGGACTTGCTTGTCCTTGTAAACGTGCACAGAGTTGGAATATAAGCAGCTTCAACAAAATCAGAAGATGTCAGGCTGAAAAGGGCATCCCAAGTGACCTCTCTGTCAACTGCTGATCATTCTTAGTCTCTTCCTTTTTCTGTTAGTTCATGCTCCTCATCATATCTCACCTATTAAATTTAGTAAGAAATTTATTCATTTGATTGCTAATCAGATATGCCCACAGGAAGAAAGATGCATTCAGCTTAAAAGGCCTTCTTAGCAGGAAGGAAGGCGAGAACACTTAATTAATGTCATTAGTGTTTGTAAGCACTTTGAAGATTAAAAGGGATGCAAGAGCCAAGGGTGAAAAGTTGGCCTTAGAAGCTGATAGAAGTGAGGAGTAGAATTTTCTTTTAATGATGTTCCTGAAGACTCACTTCAGGGTAAGGTGAAGGAGTATCTCTTTTTGACTGGTTGCAGCTCCTGCTATAAAGTACGCTATCACTTGGGGCTACTGTTTCTTTCCAGGAAAGCTAATAAACAAGTTTGCTCTGATGCTGGCATCCATGCTAGCTGGGAGATTCTGAGAGTTGTAGTCCAAAGAGGTAGTTTTTTCAAGCTCTATGAATAACCCAAGCACTTCAACAGACCATATTAGGGGGTTGCCAATAAAGCAGCATGGGATGTGTGATGTGGCTGAATTGACGGCTACTTAGTTTGGTAAACTCATTTGTTCAGCTCATTATGTTCTGTGGCATAGTGAACCAAGCTCTGTTTCCAAAATGTTCTTCTCAAGTTTAGAATGTGAAATGAGATTCTCCAGATGTGCGGTCAGCATTTGGCGGACCAGATACCACAGGCCACCTTAAACTCCATGAAAATGATGTCAATTACAAAGTCAGATGTTTGGCAGACACACATGCAAAAGTTCTTTGATATTAACCTCTTTCTATATGGAGTTCATATTGATTTCTGTTATTTATATGCCCACACCAAGCAGCCTTTTATTTAAAGATATTCTCTATGGGGTCAGTTTCATTGACTGTTTCTTACAAATGTTTTATGGTGGGGATGGAGAACAAGTGAGTTTCTGGATGTTGGTGAACTCCAACTCCCATGATTCCTCACCATTAGCTATGCTGGCTAGGGTTCATAGGACTTGCAGTTCCTGGGGGTTTAGGTATGTTTCATGTGTTTGCTTACTCACATAACTGAATTTACAGCCAGCCCTTCATATCCACAGGTTCTTTATCCTCAGATTCACGCATACATGATTTGAAAATATTCCCAAAAAGTATAAATTCCAAATAGCAAATCTTGATTTTGCCATTATATAGGGGACACCATTTTACTATTCAATTGTTTATAATGAGGCTTGAACATCAACCGATTTTGGTATCCACAGGGAGTTCTTGAACAAACCCCAGTGCATGACAAGGGTCCACTGTATCTTTATGCCATGCCTGGTGGGGTGAAGTGGATGTAGGAAAGCAAAAGGATAATGAATTGTCATTCTGGGGAGGCTGGAATACAACAATGTACCATCATGCCAATGTTATGATCAGGGAAAGAGTTCACAGAAGAGAGATTTAATGTGATTGGAATTCTGTTACTGAGGCGAGTTATAAACCGCCGCTTTGAGGCGGTCTGCCGCTGCCGCCATTTGCTCCGTGCGGGAGCCGCAGCAGCTACACCGCGTGGCTCCCGCACGGACCGAAAAAGAAGCTCCAAAATAGAGCTTCTTTAAGCGGCGCCTCTGTGACGTCGCGAGGCGCCAGGGGCGCATTCGCGACGTCACAGACGCCGCGACATGTTCGGACGCACAGCATCCAATACATAAAGATGGCGCCGGCCGTGTGGAACGGCCGGCGCCATATTGTACGGACAGAGTCCGTATTAGAGCCAGGGGCGTCTAGAAGAGACGCCCCCTTTTTAAAATGGGACGTCCTGTGAACGTCCCAAGTGGCGGTTTGTAACCCGCCTGAGTCATGCAAGTGGAAGTCCTATTATGGACTATTGCACCACTCTGCAAGAGTCATATTCAGTTCAAGGCTGCAAAATCAGAGTTACACATGGTCACATGCTACTGGGCAATGATGTATTTTGTGCATTGCTCATTGCACAATATACATTTAGTTGCCCAGGGTCATAAGTCTCTAATGAGGTTGTGGAGCACAATCAAGGCATAACTCCATTAACTTAAAACTACATCTCCATGCTGTAGGAGCTCAGCCTGTGTTTCTGAATGCTTTCTAAAGCAGCTTGCAAATAAAAATCTGATTCTTAATCCAACCGATATTCAACCATTTTTATACTTGATCCAAGAAATATGTACCAGCATTTTCTGCCTGCATCCCAAAAGATCTTGAGGAAACAGACACACCTCTCAGATCATGTACCACCAATGAAAAAATGTTGATGGTCACAGGACAGTTTTGGTTATCTTTTGGGGATTTCAGAGATAACACAATGCACATAAGATTGTCCTACATAATGATCCACATGGGTTTGCCATCTTGATTTTCATTTTTAAAAAAGTGCTTACCCATAGAAATGTTTTAATGCCTGAGGCAGGGATTGAAAAGTTGTTGCTATTGCTGCTGCTGTTTTAGGATCATCCACACTGTAGAAATAATCCAGGTTGACACCACTTTAAGTGACAAGAATCTATCCTATGGAATCCTGGGATTTGTAGTTTGTTGTGGCACCAGAGTTATCTGACACAGGATAAATGTCTCACATAACTATAATTCCCAGAATTCCATAGTATTGAGCCATAGCTCAAGTTAAAGTAGTGTCAAACTGAATTATTTCTGCAGCGCAGATGCAGCCTTACTGTTGCTCTTATAATCTGCTATTCAGCATGGATAATAATCAACATGGCTGGTAGATGCTGGGATGTAAAGGTTTTTTTTTTTTTTAACATGATAAACTCTGGTCTAATGATAGTACTGCTGAGAAACAGAAGGCCATGGGAGATGGAGACTCTCATTCAATAGAGACACTTAAACTGAGACCACCTGACAGCAGTATTTATAACTGTGCTGTCATTGTACATAGCATATTGAATAGAATTATTTCCAAGATCCCTTCCAATTGTATACTTCTACAGTCCTAAGTGGTATTCATTTCTATGATTCTAAGATCAAGGACAAAATCATTTGTATACAATAGGATGAATGAAAAGAAGTATATCCAAGGGAGGAGTAAAAGTATTGTTACATCTTCCTTACTTTCCAGGCTAGTGTTGGCCAAAGTAGGGGCTCATTCCCACTATGTTTTAAAGCAAATCACCAATCAGTTTATATGACCATCATTCCCATTTGAAACCAGTTCTGATCCTAGTGTGATCCATTTCAATCGTAATGAAGCGAGGGAAACGTAAAAAACCCGCTCTTTCCTGACACTAGTTCTTGGTTGGTTCTTTTGGAAAGGATCGATTCTGAAGTGTGTTCAACAAGTGGGAAGGATAGATCTCAATCACATCATTCTAGAGGGGAGAGACTAATGGCAGAGAGGTGCTTACCATCCCTCCTCAGTTTTTGGTAGATCCACCATCCCCCCCCCCCTCAGTGATGCATTTTGGCTTGTGGTGTGACCTATGGGTGCATGTTTAATAGAAAATTCAATTCATTGATTTTGCAACTACTTGCAAAGGCAAGTAGTTGCAAAACCAATGAATTAAATTTTCTCTGAATTTATTTATTTTTTAATCTATAAATGCCAAGGAGCCCTTTGAAGGTTTTAGCACTGTGCTCCTGAGCACCTCTTTGGGAGAAGCACCTGAGTGATGACCAGCCAAGAAGCCCAGGATGCCAGCACCCTCACCCCACCCAGAGCCCAGGCTGTCGCTTATGCACAGATGATTGGCATACATTTTGAAGTGGCGCAAACTAGTGAGGATGACAGTCGTGCCAAAAAAGAAGTGATTACAAGGACATAATGAAAAGATCTGCTTTCATGGTGGGAATGACAGACCTTTTGGAATCAATTTACCAACACAAAGTGAAGGCGAATCCCAAACTAGTTTAAATGTAAGTGGGAATGAGCCCTAGATGTGGCTTTATCTGCACCTTTGCATTACATGTTCAAATTTTGATACAGTGGACCCTCCATATTTGTGGGGGTCCCCCCCCCAGATGCCAAAAAGTACAGATAATTACACCTTATATTATTCAATGGCAACAAATGACCATGCATGCTTTGGCATGTGTGCATTCCCATTGCCACCACTGAATAATACAAAGTGTGGTGATCCACTGGTGGTTGAAATATCAGATCAGAAGCCTACCAATATGGTTTCCCCACTGTACAAACAAATAGAATCAGCTGAGGAAGGAGGCAATTAGAGCTTGGGAGTTACTTTTAAAAGTATTTATAGCAAAAAAGCAATAGCAAGTACATTTATGTACAGCTTATCAGTGAACTAACATTCCCTAAGCAGTTTACAATGTGTAAGCCAATTGCCCCTAACAAGCTGGGTACTCATTTTACTGACCTACGAAAGGATGGAAGGCTGGCTGAATCTTGGAGCCCTCCTCTAGGATCAAAGTTACAACGTTGTGGCTGCAGTATCAGCATTTAACCACTGTGGCACCAGGGCTCTTTATAGGAGTTACAATTACAGTTGAAATTGTATAGTTACAATTAGAATTGTAAAATTTCCCCTAAGTAATGATCATTTTGTTGTTAACTGTCATCAAGTCTACTTCAATTTATGGTGATGTCATGAATCAGAGACCTCCAAGACCCCCTGTCATCAACAACCCTGCTCAGGTCTTGCAGACTCAGGGCTGTCTTCCACTTTTCCTACTGTCTTCTATTTTACCAAGCAATATTTTCTTATAATCTATAAATCACAGGCTGACTTTTTTCTGGAATTCTTTGGTGTGCTGCATTATCCAATGTATGTTTGCATTATAATCCCTAGTGCCTCTTCTCTTCCTGAATCCAGCTTGGACATCTGGCATTTTCCACTCCGTATATAGTAAAAATCTTTGTTGTTGAATTTTGCATGCTTGGGAAATTAATGCAATGCTCCTGTGATTATTGCAATCCCTGGTGGCCCCTTTCTTGGGGATCAGACTATATATTGAACATTTCCTGTCTGTGGGCGATTCTTTTGTTTTCCATATTTGTTGACATACTTTAGTTAGAACTAGAGTAGATTCTGTTTCTGTAACTTGAAGCAGCTCTTTTGGTGTCCCATCTGTTCCTGGTTCTTCATTTCTCACATTTGCTCTCAGTGCAGTTTCCATGTCATTTTTTAAAACTGGAGGTTCATCTTCATATGGTTCTCCCTCAAATGAATCTGTCACCCTTTCAGCTCTATTATACAGTTCTTCTATTTATTATTTCCATCATATTTTTGTGTCTACTTGGTCATGCATTGTGTTCTCCTCCTGGATGCAGAGCATCTCTGTTTTTGATTTAAATTTCCCTTTTGAGTTTTTGGATCTTGTGGAAAGCATCACTTGTTCCACCTTTTTGTTGTCATCTCCTATTTCTCTGCATTGATTATTATATTATTTTCCTTGTTCTTTCACTCAAGTCACTGAACAGATGCATTCAAGCTTCTGATTTTATTTCTGTCACTTTCTACTTTTGCTTCTCATCTGTTCTTAACTGCTAAACACCTCTAAATTTTCCCCACACTATAGGAATAGTAAAATTATTACAAAAAGCCATCTGATTATCTACTTGGAATTTAAAAATATTAGATTACTTAGCTGAAAGCACAAACAGCAAATTCTTGTTCGAAATACGCCTTTTTGAATGGAGTAACAATGAGAATGAGAATGATCCACACAAGAACACTCTTCTTGAAGGTACAATCTCCTGTTCCAGCTCCATCTTCACAGGATGCAATTGAATCAAGCTGCTATTAGTGATATGTTTCTTGTTGCACATTTTTCGGTTTCAGCAGTAATCCACAATGCACACAGGGGAAAAGCAAGTTTGCAAACTGAACCCAAATCCATACAATTCCCTAGTTATTTGTAACTTAATTCCAAATTGTGGAGTAATTATTGAGATCTCCTCAGACACCAAGCACTAATTTAACCTTCACTTTTCCTGGTGTAGCTCTGCAGAAAATTTATCTTCTAAAGCTCATATTTCCTTTGAGAGTAAACCACCCTATTGGCACCCAGAGCAAATATTAGCTTCAGAGGATGGTTTTCCCTCAGTACCACAGCAAGACAGGAAAGGGTTAAACTCCATCTCTCATGTGCTGCAGTCTCAATAGATCAGCTCCCCCGACTATGCTCCTTGCACTATGAGAACCCCTGCAGATGAAATACAAAAAAGATGAAATGCAAAAAATTCAGCATTAAGTCTAGTTTGGCCCCGAGAAGTTCCAAGGGCAGCCTTGAAGGAATTAGTTTCCTTTTGAATGAGAGATCTAAACAGACAAGACAGTGCTGCTGCCTGTCCTAAAGCACTGTCAGTCTGACCCCCCTCCACTTCCACACAAAGCAAAGAGCTTCTGCTGGGAGTCCCCAAGGCTCCTTCTTCCAGTTATTTTTTCATCTTGTTTCCTCATCCTGGTGGATAGGAGCTAGCAACCATTGTAGGCCAGTGAACAAACAATTTCTAGACAATAGCGCCCACGCACATCATATTATCAGCCGATAAGCAAGCAAAGAGGCATACAAAAGATGATCACTCAGCATCTGTGCCAGCATAAAATTATAGGGAGCTTCTTTGTGGGTCCACTCTCTTCTTTCCTTTGAGAAGACTGCAAAAACACCACGGATAGATATTCTTTATGATAAATGGGATGAAGTATAAGGATCTGGTTTGGCCCAGGCAGTGGTAAAATAACCTTTCTTTTAAAAAGAAATAACTGCAAGAGAAAATAAAGAGGCTTTTAAAATCTCTTAGACATCACTACATAGCTCTCCAGAGTACAAAGGGCCAATAAACTCTTTGTGAGCCTGTGAAGGGTATAGGTGTACGCACATATTTCTTTTCTCAGATTCATTCTCATGAGGCAGGTATTGCCAAATCAGGCTATTAAATAATTAGCTACCAAAGTTGCAAATGTCAGAATATGGAAATAAGTTAATAGCTATTCTCATCTACATACCTGTCCTCCCTTGAAAACACTCTTCCACATTCTTGAAAAGCCTTAGCCAGAGGCTTAGGCAGCTGAAATAAGTGGAAGATTAATGTGTGCATGATCGAGGGCAAGGAGTCAGTAGTGAATGAATGCATTTTAATGAGAAAAACCAAGCTAGGAAGTTGGAGAAAGGATGGGTGCCTGTACTAGCACTGTTTTGCTACTTCAAACACTCTAGGATAGAATGCTCTGTGGGTATTCTGCTGTAAGCTGGCCACATGTCCTATTTTATAGAAGGAAGTCCTCTGTCAAGAGAACAATCTTCTGCTTCACAGTGTTTCTCTGTCTGAAGGGCTACTCAGTCCACATCCCTTTAAATCACCAAAAACTCAAGCAAGATATGGATGGATCTTTATGGTGAGCCATTGGCATCTGATCAGAGTAATGTGGCACAAAAAGAGGGGGCATTTTGAAAGATTATTCTTCATGTGATATGGGGATGGAAATTTCCCATCACTCCTTTCTCTTTTCTGAGAGTAGGCCTTAAGCTTGGGGTAGGTTGCCACCACACTATTAGTCCCCTTCTGCTAATCATTCTCATTGGGTTTTAATAATTTGTGGCCCTAGTTCAGCCAAGCCTTCATGTCCCTCTCTCTGTAATGATCTCTGCTTACAAAAATCAGATAGCAATACTACAGAAGAAAAGACTACATGGTTGTGCCATGTGTCATATATCACCACACTGATTGTGTAAAATTGCCTCTTTGAAAATGGTTGGATCATTGCCAGTATCAGTTAGAATCTGGGTCCCTTTCACACTACACAGTTGAAGCACTGTGGCTGCTGCTACACTGCAGAAATAAAGCTGTTTGACATCACTTTAACTTCCATGGCTCAGTGCTATGGATTTATGGGATTTGTAGTTTGGTGGGGGCCACCAAAGGTCTCTGGCATGGAAAGCTAAGTATCTCACAAAACTACAAATCTCAGAATTACATAGCATTGAGTCATGGCAATTAAAGTGGTGTCAAACTACTTTACTTCTGCATTGTGGATGGGACCTATGATCCCACTTAAAGTGCCATGATTCTGTCCTGTGGAATCCTGGTATATGAAGTTTAGGGAGGAATATTTAGGATTCTCAGACAGAAAGCTCCAGTGTCTCACCAGACTACAAATCCTAGGATTCCATAGGCTCTGGCTATAGCTGTTAGTGCTGTGTAGTGTGAAAGAAGCCCTAGGCAGCATCAGACTGACGGCTGGTCACTTGTTCCAATCTCCCCCACTTTAATGAGATATTCTATAGTTCCATTTCAATTGTTACAATTATTTCCACACATCCATAAAGACATAAATTAACGTGCAGATTTTTAAGCAAATATTTGTCCTCTTTTGTTGTCTTTTTTCCTGAAGGACCAACTTGTTTTGCTGCCTGAGGAAGGACAGAAAAGAACATACCCCACCCAAAAATCAAAAGACCAATTATTTTGGTACCTGATCTAGAAAACCCCATAAGGTAGGTACCTCTCTGCTGTACCTTCTGACGGCTTCCATGTCAGGCGTTTTTAGTGCTCTATGTTTTCATCTGGACTAAAAGAGTTATCTAATGTGTTGAATCCTATCCCAAGAAGTTGGTCAGAAAAATCTTGGCTAGTTTCTTGGCTAGTTCATACTAGTCGCTAAAAGGCAAAAAGAGCACTGAGGACTTTTTCACACAGAGACCTATGTGCTTCCATCCCAAAAATGGTTAGTGTTGGCATCCCGGAAAAGCAAGCAAATTTGCTAATGCTTATCACACACAGAGCTCAACAAAGGGTTAAAAGCCCATTACTTAGGCAAGAAAGTGGGTCGAAAGCAAATTTGCATTTCAGACAGATAAGGGCAAATTCCGTTGCTAGCTTGGAAATAACATTTTTGTGCATGCTTCAAACTGTCATTCCCACAAGTGCATACACACACACCCTCCAGAGAGGGAAGGGAAATGGGGAGGGAAATTCTCTTTGCCCCAGAAGCTGTTTCAGAGGAAGGCAGGCTGAGGTTTTCCTTTGCAAACTCCCTTAAAACCACACACAAACACACACACACACACACTAGAGAGAAGGAGGGCGGGGCTGGTCCATAAACCTGCCTGATTTCATTGAGGGAGGAAACTCCCAGATGCCCTCCTCTTTCAGGACATATGTTCCATTCCTCCCTCCTGTCCAGCAGGAATTCCAAAACATCCCCTCTCTCGTTCTCCTACCAGCTCTTCCCTGCTGCAGGAGGAGGAGACCAGCCACACGAGGGAAAGAGGTGAGTGTGTGCATATATCCCTTTAAGCACAAGGCTTTCTCTCTCTTCTTGGCACAGCAAGGAACCCTGGAAAATCTGGGAACAAGGGGAATCAGGGACATGGTTTTCAGACTGCTGCTATTACGTGAAGAGAACAAATTCGTGAATGACTGGAAATGAAAACATGGTATTTTTGTGAAAATGCTTATTCCCCTATTCACCTCACTTTCTGTCTGGATTCTGACCGGTTTGTGCACAGCGGTCTGAAAAACAATTGCGAAATTGTCCCTAATGCCCTGTATGACTCTGCATTGTGACCGCTTTACCCTTCTAATTTTCCCCGTGTGCAAAAGTCCAGAGAAAAAAGTTGGCTTTTCAAAGGCTGCAGACCCAGTCCACAGCTGCTGAATGGACTAAGCCTCAACGTTACCTTTCTACTCACATTTAGCTGCCTGAGGAGGACAAGATGGCATCTTCCTACTTCCATATACAAAAGCCTGGCAGTTGAATCTTCCACAATGGGGACAGTAAAACATCATTTGTTGCATCCAGGGGCAGGAGGCCAATTTAAGGAGGACTGCTTCCTCTTGACATCTCTTGCTTGAGATAGTTTTCTCTACTGTCTGCCAAACAGTAGAACCAGCCCTCTTTTGCATTCACGTTCACAACCAGACATCAGCAAAGTGCAGCCTGCAGGCCACATGCAGCACCTGGACCTCAGTTTTGTGGCCTCAAAAAAACCCACCCCACCCCTATATACATATTGTAATTATAGCTCAATTTTCAGATCATTTTTGTCCCAAAACTATATAGAAAGCCCCTCAAACATGGACAATGATCTTGGCAAAGGCAGACTTCATCTGTCAGAGACACACGTACAAGGCAAACAAGTAGCGTGCTCTAATTCCTCTTTTTTTTCCCAGTCAGCTGTTAGACAGGCAATATGATTTTATCCAATATTAAGCACTGGCCATTCTCGATCAATTATATTGGCAAACCCATGAAAATATCAGCTGTTGCAGCCAAATCTTTGCATTTTCCTCACTGTGCTGTGTTATCATTGATTTTTGCTATTTATATTTTCCCTCAGTCAAACAGCTTTGTTTTTCTCCAATTCTATGCTTGCAGGACACCCACTGTTCATAAAGTGCAAAGACCAAAAATGGAAGACCAATTGCACACACCACCTGAAAACGTCCTTGCCAAACTCATCTCACAGTCATATTTGGTCTTAGTCCAAGGATAGTTGTACAAGGGTTAACACACACAGAAAGCAATTTAAAAGTGTTACACTCCGTCTATTCATTCTTCTCTCCATGTCTTTTTCTCACACACATGTACAAAAGCGTTTTGAAGTCCATTTCAATTCCCCCCAGTAGTGCTGGAGGAGGAGGAGGAGAGCAATCTCTGGAGAAAGATAAAAGAAAGGAACACCATTGTGTTCTGCAGGGCTAATCAAACTCAATAGGTCACTCTTCCTCCAGTTGTTGCCCCCTCCCATATATTTTGAATACAGTTCCTAGAATTTCAGATCATTGGCTGGGGCTGATGAAAAATGCACACTTAAACATTCTAAAAGACATCAGCTCTGGGAAGCCTGCAACAGGCAGCAGAGCAGGGATGAGGAAACTTTGGCACTCTAAATGTTTTAGACTATGAGCATGACCCAACAAGGGCTTATGGCAGTCAAAATCCAACATTGTCCTTCTGGTTTAGAGGGAGCAAAAGTGTTTTTGGAGCCAGTTGTGGGAACTGTAGATGAAACATCTGGAGAGCCAAAGGTTTCCCACATTTGCAGTACAGGAAGATGGTGTTTGGGTTGGGACAGATGCCCTGGAATGGCTTTCCCTTATGGTCTCATTCCACAATACTTCTAGTTCTTGAAGGTGACGTGGCTCTGTAAAGAGGTCATTGGGGAAAATAAGATGAACTAATAGTCTGCTCTAACCCACTGATACCTGGAGGCTTCCATGCTGATGGGATGGTCAAACTGCCCTGGATTTTAATCCAACCTTTAAAAGAGGCATCTGCGGTACTGAACACAATCTCCAAAATAAGTTCAGCATCTTGAACAGTACCTTTTAAGTTTGAACTAAATCTCAGAGGAGATCAGCTGTCTCCACTATCCTCACCTGTTCTAACCACAAATACAATTATTGTCATAGGCACAGGAGTGGCCCAAGATATTTTTTGCTGCCAGAGGCAAAGCAATCAATAGTTTCCTTCCTCCCAAGTTAGGTACAGAGTATGTAAGACTGATCGAGTTATTTTGGCACCTGAAGCAGAAAAGTCCCAAACACTTGTCTCCTCATCCCTTCCAAAAGGAAAAATACAATATATTAAATAACAAACAGTTTCCAGTTGTTTCTTGAACCTTCAAATGAGCTGTGTGAATCAATTTCTTCTTAGAAGGGCTGGCCTCAGGTACTCCAAGAAAGAAAGAAAGAAAGAAAGAAAGAACTCTTTTAATTTTTTTCTTAGTTTCTTTGACTGCCCTGGGAAGAAAAAGGAAGACAAAAATGATTCAAATAAATAACATTTTCCAATATTATCTCTTTATCTGTTATGCCAAATTTGGGGCTGAGATGATTTATGAAAGCTTGAGATAAAGGCCAGACTTCAACCAGCCTCATAGCCACTAGTTGTCAGTCACCACTTCTTCACCAAGATTTGATAAACCATCATCCTTTATAGTCCAATTTAGCCATAGGCACAAACAAGTCTAACTAAAGACATGCTGGGAAATGTGGGTCCACATGACTGTCACCACCACAATTTGGAAACTGGCCAAGACCAAACAAAAGCCAAACACCAGCCTTAAGCTATTTTGCATCAGAGTTTCTCTTAATGTACAAGAGTTCCCTTTCAGGGTTCATTCATCCATCCATTCTGCCCGCCCCCGCATCTCCTGCCCTCTAATATTACCATTCTCTGTTTACTAAAGTGCTAATGGGGGGGGGGGGGGAGAGATTTTCACAAGACTGGATAATTTCTGTCTCATGCTGTTTCACAATGGGCTTGTGTTCTTTATGGAATTTAATTTTGCACTGCATCCTTGCTGCCAGTCAGTGGACTTTTGACAATGGCTCCCTCTTGTGAGAAAAGTGTTATATTGCAATAGGTTTAATAGGATGTCCAACAGAACTTAGATGGAAGACTGGCAAGGAATATCAGGTGCTAAAATTCAGAGGAAGGCAATGGCTAATGACCTCTGAATACTCCTTGACTAAGAAATCTCTATGAAATTCATGCAGCTGCCATATTTATGTCCTGTAGCCTACCAATTCCCACACCCAACTAAGAAGTTAACACTTTTAGTTTCTCTGTGTGTGTTGTTTGGTGTTAACATTCACTCAGTGGTAGAAATAAAATTATATGTTAGAAACAGTATTATTATTACAGTTTTAAGTATATTTTCAAGTGAACAACCTGCATATACATTTATTTTAAGAGACATTTTGTGAAAGACACTCCCTCCTCCCACTAATGAACATCAACAGGGAATGTCTATGTGCTTTCAGCTTAAAATTTGCTGTGTAATTCTATTGGGGCCATGGGAATGCTTCATGCAGAAAACACGTATAACTGGAAAATATAAAGATTAATAATGATTTATTTTAGAACAGACATAAATGTGAGGGAAGGATCTGCATCGAGAAAGCATGTATTTTCACTTCGGTACCCATCATTTAAAGATACCTTTGGCCAAAAAGAAAGCAAAACAACAATGGATGGCAGATTAAATCCTTCTTCATGGGAGTTGTAGCATAAGAATCCCTCTGTATGATTATGACATCTGGACACGCAAATGAAATAAACTTCATTTCACTATAGCCGTCATACTTGAATCCGAGAAGGGACACATTTCCTCAGAGGGGCATCTTCAATTCCTCCTGTCATCTGTGCCACTCCTCTTCCTCCTTTGCCCCTCACCCATTGGTGTTTCCTTTCCATCACCCTTTCCAAAATGCTTCTGAACATGAGTGGAAAGGAATGTTTGTTTTGCTATCACATTTAAGGGTGATGAGAATTCATCTACTGTACTGTATTCATAATTAAACTATTTTATGAAACAGACACAAGAGGGCAGTAGTTAGCAAAGGTGTTCAAACCAAGCTATGTAGTGGCGATGGAAAGAATATTTGAAAATTTTTTCCAGCACTGAGAAAACCCGATGAGAAGAATCCCTGACTGATAATAATCCTGGACAGACAATAATCTTCAAAGTTTTAGGATTTATTCTGTGCAAAATTCACATGTTGTTGTTTAAAAGAGGAAACAGCATTTTCTGTGTAGAAAATATTTCTACATGGAAATTTATATCTTTATGCACAGTAGTCCTGAATTGCAGTTAGACTTAGATTTTCTTGCAGTGTGGAAAAATTGCTAAAATTACTTTTGCTTCCTCTGAGAAGTCAGTGAAGAATTACACTCCTATTATATAGAAAGCTGGGTGACAGACTTGAATGTAGGATCCATGGATTCAAAAGGAACGTCACTAGGTGGATCCTGGGCCACTCACTCAGTTTTCCCTCCCCTACAGGCCTCTGCCAAGGAAAAATGGGGAAATCTAATGGGCAGTGCTGTCAGAATTCTGTTAAACCGTGTCATAAGTTGGTTGTTGTTGCTATTTTATGGTGGTAATGCAGTTTATATATTTAAATACGCTTAAAATATGACATATACGGCTGGTATATAATAAAAGCTTGATAGTTCAGTTGATGGGAGTTGTAGTGCTTCTTATGGGGAGAAATAATTGCTTGGCTGAAGAATGCACAGCTCTATATAGGAGGAACCTGGTAGGCCAGTCTTATGGAAAACTTGAAAAGACTTAAAGTAAAAGTATGCCAGAGGGGTAGGCAAACTACAAGAGGGCAATAGTATTTTGGTTTATGAGCAAATCAAGAAAAGTTACAGGACAGATCACTGCTTGTTTTATGCTTTAAAAAATTGTTAGTTCTGTCTGCAGAAGTCTTAATGTTAACTTCTCCAGTTTTTTAAATAAAGTTATTTTGTTTAATAAAGAGGATTGATTTACTTAACTGTGGGGAGTGGCAAGTTCTCACAACTGCTCTAGAGCAGCATATAAATGTGACAAAGATTCAGGTAAAGTTACTCACCCTGCTCCACTTTGCTTTAATCTCTCATAGGCCTTTGCTAGGTAGCCTATATACTTCTAGAAGCCTATATACTTCCTCTTTGTGTGTGGAAAAAAGAGACACCAGTCCATTTTTCACATAAAAATCAGTTTTAGTAATTAACAATTTTGCACAGTTGCAGTACAAAAGTTTCCCCCCCCCCCAGTATAAATATAAAAACAAAAATGTCTGACAGACTTTTAGGCCTGAAACACTTGGCCAAAAGCGTCGGTTTCGGGCCAATCTGGGGACGTGACATACAGATGGCACACATCCAGATTAGGTCAAAATCCTACCGTGGCTGCCTAAGATGGCACATGGCCACTGGCCAAAGGAGTGCAAAAAAAGCGCTACTTACCGGTAGCCCATTCAGTTGCTGCAGCCCTGCACCAAACGAGGAGCAATCGGGGCTGGAGTGGCCAGGTGGATTCAGAGATAGATATTCTGCCTGCAGAATTTTTGCTATGTCTTCATAATGCAGCATCTTGGACAATACCTTTTTCTTCTACTGTATAATATTAATGAATACTGTCTGCCACAGTAGAAGGGCTGTTATGAAGATCCTGACTCACTCTTACTCTGCATGCATAAAGGAGGATTTCCATGACTCCCAAAGGCTGTCACCACGAGCAGGATGCAGCCAAATCCAGCCTAATAATATCAAGTGGGCTTTGTCTCTGCAGAACCTGTTCCTGCTCTTCAAGTATGCAAACATTTTACCAACATTTCCCTTTCAAAAACAAATCAGGACTCTGCTTGCAATCCTGAGGAGAGCACAGGATCGTCACAGTTATCCATGCAAACACCAAGTTCCCCATGGACTTGTCTCTGGATTCAGAACCAATTCAAATACCCAAGTACAACAGCCTTATAAACTGCAAGTGTTTATCACTCTGACAGAGAATCCACCATGATGCCCCAAAGCAACAGGGATATTCATGCCGTGTACTTTTCATCCCCTTGCTTTAGAATTTTGTGATAATGGTTGTAATCACGATACAACTCCTTGAAAACTTCTCTAACTCCCACAGGTAGAGATGCATTTAAAAACTTGATGTCACGTTCAAGGCAAAGATCAAGGATGTGGTAAATTCCCTCAGTGAGATGTTTCTTTACAGCTGGATGCAGAGTCACCTGGAAAGAATACAAATACATATTAAATCTTATTTCCAAGTTATTAAAAAGTGCTGAGCACAGATATTGGCTTATTATCCCACATGCAATAAGATGAGAGACTGTCACTCACACTATAAAAGCAACACCCCTAATTTTGTTAAGACTAAAGGAAAAAAGGTCAGCTATCTCAATACTAAAGTGAAATACAATTTTATTGGAGTGTGTTTTATTGCCATTTAGTTTTAGCTATCTTCACTGTAAAATGATATGAGAACTCTAAGGCAGCCTAGAAATAAATTTTTAAAACCCCCAGTAAATATTGTTATTTTAAGTGTGCAATGCCCATTTAGAAGCTTGTCAGACTCAGGTCTGCATATACAACCATGCATGAGTGGTTTTTAAATGTAAAATTCTTCATTGAATAATTCAAATTCAAAACCCACTGAAAGAAACTTTGGCGCGTTACAGACGCAGTAACCGGCGGCAGCAGACCGCCCGTTTTGGGCGGTCTGTAACTCGCCTTTGTTAAATCAAAAAACCTTAGCTCTGTCAGTACAGAGACAACAAAAGTATGCACACCTGAGATAGCAGCCCAGTTCAAATGGAACCCATACACAAGTCGCTATCCTAGAGGCTCTTTCCCTCTCCACTCTGTCATCTGCAATATAGACCCCTCTCAAAGAGATGGTGTGTGGATTAATGAGAGCACTGAATATTCAAAATAAACATACCCTTTATAAATGCTTGGTATTATTATTACTGGTCAATGGCTAAATACTCTAAAGGCACCAGATTCCTTCTGATCTAAGAAGCTAAGCACAGTCAGCACTGGGGAGTACTTGGACGAGAGCCTGTCAATGAATACTGGATGTTGTAGGTTAAATTTTAGAGGAAGGAACTGGCAAAACCGCTCTGAGTACTCCTTGCCTAAGAAAATCCCATTAAATTCAAGAGGTTGACATAAGTCAACAAGTAACTTAAAAGTACATGCATGCACACACTTATTATTACTATTACCATTACATTTGGGGTAAGCAACATAAGATCTGTTAATATATAGAGTGTATGAAAATGTTCAGATGTAACATTTTGGTTATTCACTTTGCAGAAGCCTGGAATTGGCTGCAGCTGGGATTCAAACCAGCAGGTGATGTCCAAGATCACAGTGTGTGCCAGAGAGCACGAAGCAAGATGTAAATATACTGTGTTATCTTTGCAAGGGGGAAGATGTTCCTAGATGCACAGAAAATTGTACAGGAAGGGGTTGAGCTGGATTGCCACATGGCAAATGTATATATAAGCTCAGATGCCCATTTGTACAGTGTTGGGTTTTGTAGTTGGTGGATAGTGTTGATTGTTCTCGTGTGTGTCTTTGGCAACAAGAATAAACAAAGTGCTTCTATGGAGATAAACCAGGTATCGGTTTGCCTTTCTTCTAGCAGCTGTTTTCCTAGCATGCTCTGGCAGCTAACAGTTGTTTATCTTCAACACAAGGCTTCCAAGTTTACTCTGCGTGCTCACGTTTGCATCCGTAAGATCTATGTTGACATTAAGATCAATGTCATCAAAATTAAGAAGAGGATCCTCTTTAATGAACAAGACAGAAGATGCACATGAAACAAAGAGTCCTACACTTCCTCCTGACAGCAGGCACACTCCCATAGAGGGATTCTCCTCAGGGACTCTCCTACCAGGAGGAGGAGGCAAGAAATCAACTAAGAAAGGTTGTGAGTGGCAGAGACTCTACTACCAATGCAGATCTGGCTGAAGACAATTACAGTGATCCACAAATACATTACTGTGGGTGAAAGGGCTCAGATGGAGTATGACAGCTCAGTTGCATCACTAGGGGGGCAGAATGGAGGGGGTTGACACCATTGTTCCTCAAACACCTACCTTTTGGCAGAAACAGGCTGTGGCATTCATCTGCTTTCCTTTAAAATGCTTTAAGAGATGGTGGGAGTAAGGTGAAGCTCAGTGGGAGGAGAAAGGAGAGGCCCCAGAAGTTTTTACATTTCAGATTTCAAATTTCAAAATTGAATTGTTTTTAAAAATATTCTTTTAATTTTTTTTCTTTAAAAACATCACATTTTAACCAAATCTTCACTATGTATATGTTAATACATTTAGGTTGTGTATATGATATTGTAATTTGAAGGTATCATTTTAATTTTGCTTGTTCTTTATGTCACAAATATTAGCATTCCACTTAGTGGTATATGGGAATTACAATTTACGAGTAATATTAGTGCAAAAAAGCATTACTAAGGATTCTGTATAGTGTGAAATGGGAGGTCAATGGGGGTGTGTGTGACACCATGAGTTACCGCACTGGTTGACACCAATCCTAGTGACACCACTGTGGTCGCTTAACCTCCAGAGAATCAGTTGCTTGGCAGAAAGAACAAGAATGAGAAATGCCAGTTGTGATGACTGACAATGACTTCAGCAAATTTTGCTTCAGCATTAAGAGATACATTTACTGAGCTGGTTTTGATCACAATGAAAGACTTGCTCTCCATGATATGTTTGTCACCCCTAGATCAGAGTAGGGGCCTGAAGAGCTGCTAAATGGGCTTTGATCAGGGTATACCCAGTAAGGGCATTTCTCATACCAACATTCACTGATCCTTCCTTCTCACCAGACTCTTGTGTTCCCAAAGGCCTAATTGATCTGATGAAGAGGCAATTGTCTCCCCACACCCCCTGCTGGTGGGAACCTCTGCTCCACCTTGACCCTGTCTCTAAACAGCACTGGTGCTAGATATCTGAGTCAATATTTTGACATGTTTGAGATTATTTTTTATACATTAACACCACTACATTTATATTCTATAGAAAGCTTGCACACATTTTGATGTATCTTAATCTACAATTTGTATTTTTATGTTTGTTTCTCTGCTTTTTGTGGAATGTAATAAACTTGACATGACACAGACACCTAGTTAGAATACAAGCGGTTGCATTTTGCTGAACTCACTTTGCTTTAAGAACATTAATTCCAACACCAAGGCTCCAATCTTATACTCATATAAACGGAATTAAATCCCAATTAACTCAATTATGTTTACTTTTGAAAGACTATGCAAAGCATCACATTGTGAAAGTGCTACTCATATGCATCCTCTCCTTTTATCTCCACAGCCAAGATATAAATTGATTCTATATTATCCTCTTAAATCAAGAGACATAAATCCACCAATCAACAAAGCTGAAGGCAGAGCTGAGAACAACCCTTCCTCAATCGAGAACTAGTTGGTTCTTCCAGTCTTTCCTGTAACTGACACAAATTCTGCAGTAAAAGGTCAATCCTGGCAGTATCTTTCTGCTGAGACTGGAATCTAAAGGAGATCATGTTATTTTTGCCACAGAAATATTCTCCTTCCTTCTCTTTCCAAATTAGTCTCATACTGCCAAATTGAGTTCCTAGAGTCACTGACAGAAATTAAACTAGAAGCTGTCATTAAAATCCAGGCTTTCCTCTTGCTACCTCAGGCAAGTATTAAATTCATTTCTAATGAGGCAAACTTGTAATCATTATGACAGTGTTGGTGGAGAAAGAACTGCTTTCGAAGAATATTTTTAGCATGTACCATTCTGGGTCATCATAAAATGGCTATCATTGAATGGTCCATCTTTATAGAAGTCCTATGTTAATGAGTTTCCAGCAATTATGTTTATGAATTATTTCCTCTTGCAAAAACTTTCCTTCATCAGAACTTGGAGTCAGCTGCCATTCTGATACTCAATATTTCAAGACAGAGCCAAAGGGAAACAGAGAAGAGGAACCAGCAACTTCATTAAAAACAGTGATAACACTAGGACAGGGTTTAAAATGAACATGACACACAGCCTTCCTCTTAGATAACTCTTGACTCCTTAACCCAGGGCTCTCCAGAAGTTTTGGACTAAAATTTCTCCAATCTCTTACCATTGTTCATGCTGGATATGACTAATCAGAGTTGTATACCAAATCCCATGGAGGCTCAAAGTTTCCCCACCTCACCTAGGTTCATGTATAACAGGGATGGAGGGTGCAGTCCTAGACTACAATTTGCATCAGGTTGGGCTAGCATCGTCAGTAGTGAGGAATGATGAGAGTTATTATCCAATAACATCTGGAGGGCCACATTTTGCCCACCATGGTAGAGAGAGAATCATAAAGTTACAAGGGGTCCCAAGGGCCACCTAGTCCAACTCTCTTCTCACTACAGAACCTCAAAACAGAGCATCCCCAGCAGGTAGCTGTCCAGCCTCTTTTTGAAGATGTCCAGAGAAGGAGACTCCACCATCTCTAGGCAGTTGGTTCCACTGCAAAACAGCTCTTACTGTCAAGGTGTTCCTTCTATTGTTCAACTGAAATCTGCTCTCTGGGAACTTAAAACCATTACACCTGGTCCTACCAGGTAAGAAAAAACAAACCTGCACCCTCCTCTTTGGGACAATTCTAGAGGTATTTAAAGAGTGCAATCATGTCACCCTTTAGACTTCTCTTCACCAGGCTGAAGAAAGAGTTCTATATGTTAGGTTCTTCTGCATTTCTCTTTTTCTCCTAAGTGACAGAAACATGGCTTTATCACTTCACAAGAGCTTCTAAGCATTGAATCAGAAATAATATGACACAATCACAGCCTGAAAATACCTAGACCATTTGCATATTCATCTGAAATGTTTACCATGTTAGCTGACTCCTGTATACAAACTTAGAATGCTCCTTCCACCTTTTCATCCACAATTCTGAGGTAAAATGGGGACAAAGCAGAGCTTGGAATAACATGTTACAAATAATGAGCTACTTTTAATTAATTCCTGCTACAGAGAGGAGGAGGAGAGAGGCAGCTGGGCAGCCATTGAAATCTACAGCAGAGGCAGAGTTGATTGAGCTCACTGCCACAAATTGTTGAAACATCAGGAGCTTTAATGTTGGTGTTTTCTGGAGGAGACTTTTTTTCAGGAGGAAGCCCACAGTCCTGTTCCAGTAATTTCCTAAGACTTTTCAGTATGGACACTGACGGAACCACGGCAGTCACCTGCAACACTTGTGGGATTTTTGTCTTCTTGCCTACAGAAGTGGAGAACTTCACATGCACCAAGTGCAAGTTGGTAGCCCTCTTGGAGAAAGTGCAGCAGTTGGAGTCCAGAGTAGCTACACTTCAGCATATTAGGGAGCAGGAGGATTTCCTGGACACAACAGAACTAAAAATCCTGGATGAATACCACGCAGAGGAAGATGCTACAGCCGAGGAGATCAGTTCACATACACAGGAGGCAGACAGCTGGAGGAATGTCACACAGAGAAGTAGGCCAAGAAGGGATCGATCGGGGAGCTTGCAGCTAGAGAATCGATTCGAAGCTCTTTCCCTTATCAAGGAGGATGAAGAAGAGCAGCATGGACAGACTTCAGGGACAGAGCAAGCAAGCCTGAGAGTCCCACCCAAGGGAACAGCCGCTGCTAAACCTCGTAGGAGGCGTGTGGTTGTAGTGGTGGACTCTTTGCTGAAGGGTACAGAAGCAGTGATTTGTAGGCCTGACAAGATGTCTCGAGAGGTGTGTTGTCTTCCAGGGGCAAAGATCCGTGATGTGACAGAGAGGCTGACAAGACTGGTCAAGCCTACTGACCAATACCCCTTCCTTTTGGTCGACGTGGGAACCAATGATACTGCAAGACACAGCTTGCAGAACATCAAAAGAGATTACGAGGCGCTTGGTAGGAAGCTGAAAGGAATGGATGTACAGGTTGTCATCTCGTTTCTTCTGCCAGTTGAAGGGCACGGTCCAGGAAGGGAGAGGAGAATAGCGGATGTGAACAACTGGCTTCGCAGATGGTGCCGCCAAGAACAATTTGGATTCTTTGATCATGGGCTGCGGTTCCATGAGGAGGGACTTCTTGCAACGGACAGGTTGCATCTCACACCAGTTGGAAGAAATGTTTTTGCCAACAGTCTCAAGAACTTGATCAGGAGGGCTTTAAACTGAGTTCCGTAGGGAAGGGAGACAATATTAAGGAAGGCAAAAGGGATGGCGAAAATAGTCAAACAGACATAGAGGAAACAAGAAAAAAAGTGCAAGGACCCAACAGTGGGAGGCAAATAAACTTGCACAAGCAGCAAGTAAAAGGGAACCATGGTCTGCGATGTCTCTACACTAATGCACAGAGCATGGGAAATAAGCAAGATGAACTCGAACTCCTAGTACAACAAAGCAAATATGATATAATAGGCATCACTGAAACCTGGTGGGATGAGTCTCATGATTGGAATGTGGAAATAGAGGGGTATAACCTTTTTAAGAGAAATAGGCCAAACAGGAAAGGAGGAGGAATAGCACTATATGTCAGAGATATTTACACCAGTGAAGAGATCCAGGACATCAATCATGGAAGCCAGGTGGAGAGCATCTGGATAAAAATTAAAGGGGAGGGAAACAACAAGGATGTTACGGTGGGAGTCTACTACACACACCCCCCAAGTCAGATGGAGGAATTGGATGATGCCTTTCTAGAACAGATGACCACACATTCAGAAAAGAGAGATGTAGTAGTGATGGGTGACTTCAACTATCCTGATATTTGCTGGAAGTCAAACTCAGCAAAATCCTCAAGGTCTAGCAAATTCTTCACTTGCCTGGAAGACAATTTCATGGTCCAAAAGGTGGAAGAGACAACAAGGGGGTCAGCTATTTTGGACCTGATCCTAACCAACAAGGATGACTTGGTTAATGGGGTACAAGTGGTGGGATCATTAGGTGGAAGTGACCATGTTCTCCTGGAGTTTGTTATACAATGGAAAGGAGAAGCCAGGCATAGTCAGAGACACATTCTAGACTTTAGGAGAGCGGATTTCAGTAAACTTAGAGAAGTATTTAGGGTGATCCCGTGGTCAGAAATACTAAAAGGGAAGGGAGTTCAGGATGGAAGGGAGTTCCTCAAAAGGGAGATACTGAAGGCACAATTTCAAACAGTTCCAGTGAGAAAGAAAAACGGGAGGTGTCTCAAGAAACCAGGATGGATGACTAAGGAACTTTCAACCCAGCTAAGTTTGAAACGGAACATGTATAAGAAATGGAAAAAGGGGGAAATCACGAAAAAGGAATTCAAAGAAATAGCAGGCATGTGTAGGGGTAAAGTCAGAAAAGCTAAAGTGCAGAATGAACTCAGGCTTGCTAGAGAGGTTAAAAAGAATAAAAAGGGATTTTTTGGATATGTCCCCAGCAAAAGGAAGAAGAAGGAAATGGTAGCCACTGCGGGCAGAAGATGGCAAAATACTAACAGGGGACAGAGAAAGGGCAGAATTACTCAACACCTTCCTTGCCTCAGTCTTCTCAGAAAAGGAAAAGGGTGCTCAACCTGAGGATAATGGAGCAGAGGACAGATTAGGGGAATTTCAGTACAGAATAAGTAAAGAGATAGTACAGGAATACCTTGTTAATCTAAATGAATTTAAGTCTCCAGGACCAGATGAACTACATCCAAGGGTACTAAAAGAACTGGCAAATGTAATATCCGAGCCATTGGCAATCATATTTGAAAACTCCTGAAAAACAGGTGAAATCCCAGCACTGGAGGAGGGCAAACGTTGTCCATATCTTCAAAAAGGGAAAAAAAGAGGATCCCAACAATTATCGTCCAGTTAGTCTGACATCAATACTAGGAAAGATTCTGGAGCAGATCATTAAACAGAGAGTCTGTGAACATCTAGAAGGCAATGCCATAATCACAAAAAGTCAACATGGGTTTCAGAGAAACAAGTCATGCCAGACAAACTGATCTCTTTCTTTGATAAAATTACCAGCTTGGTAGATGAAGGGAATGCTGTGGATATAGCATATCTTGATTTCAGTAAGGCCTTTGACAAGGTTTCCCATGACATTCTTGCAAACAAGCTTGAAAAAGGTGGGCTAGACAAGCTAACTGTTACATGGATTTGTAACTGGTTGACTGGCTGAACCCAAAGGGTGCTCAACAATGACACCTTTTCATCCTGGAAAGAAGTGACCAGTGGGGTCCCACAAGGCTCTGTCCTGGGGCCAGTGTTATTCAACATCTTTTCAATGACCTGGATGACAGAATTGGGAGCATACTTATCAAATTTGCAGATGACACCAAATTAGGAGGAATACCTAATACTCCAGAGGACAGGATCAACATTCAAAATGATTTGAATAGACTAGAAAGCTGGGCCAAAGCTAACAAAATGAAATTCAACACAGAGAAATGTAAGGTACTGCACTTAGGGCAGAAAAATGAAATGCACAGATATAGGATGGGTGACACCTGGCTGAATGAAACTACATGTGAAAGGGATCTTGGAGTCCAAGTAGACCACAAGTTGAACATGAGTCAACAGTGCGATGCGGTAGGCCAATGCAATTTTAGGCTGCATCAATAAAAGTATAGTGTCTAGATCAAGAGAAGTAATAGTGCCACTGTATTCCGCTCTGGTCAGGCCCCACCTGGAATACTGTGTCCAGTTCTGGGCACCACAATTCAAAAAGGACATTGAGAAACTGGAGCGTGTCTAGAGGAGGGCAACTAAAATGGTGAAAGGTCTGGAAACCTTGCCCTATGAGGAACGACTCAGGGAGCTGGGGATGTTTAGCCTGGAGAAGAGAAGGTTAAGAGGTGATATGATAGCCCTGTTTAAATATTTGAAGGGATGTCATATTGAGGAGGGAGCAAGCTTGTTTTCTGCTGCTCCAGAGAACAGGACCCGGAACAATGGATGCAAGCTACAGGAAAAGAGATTCCACCTCAATATTAGGAGGAACTTTCTGACAGTAAGGGCTGTTCGACAGTGGAACAAACTCCCATCGGAGTGTAGTGGAGTCTCCTTCCTTGGAGGTCTTTAAGCAGAGGCTAGATGGCCATCTGTTGGGGATGCTTTGATTTGGATTTCCTCATGGCAGGGGGTTGGACTGGATGGCCCATGCGGTCTCTTCCAACTCTATGATTCTAATTCCTTTTTGGAAAAATGAACATATAAAATTACAATTTTAGCTTAATGTGGGACAGCTACATCCCTTTCATGGCACAGCTGTTATTTTTGTCAGTTTTATATTTATAGAGGTTGGACTTGATAAACGAAGGATAAGAAATATCACATAGTCCAAGTGATGGCTTATGCTATTGCCCCCTGCTCAGTTGTGTGTGTTGAAGTAAAATAACCTGGAGGGAAGAAATTTTAGACTCAAGGGTAGTGGTTTACAGAATTCGCAAAGATGGGTTTAAAAAACCTAATAAGTAATTTTTTTTTTGGCCATTTGTGAGAAACAAAAAAAGTGTTACTTGTGTGAGTAACTAGCATTTGTTACCTGTGTGAGTAACTAACAATTTTGGGGGGGCCTTGGAACTGTAATTGTAAACAACTGCTTTTTTAAAAGCAGCTTTCCAAATCCTGGGAAACAGTGAACTTAGACTAGAAAATGACCCAGTGTGTTAAAAATCTGGGAAAAGAGATAGACCACCACAAGATGTATGCCAAGAGAAACTGGTAAATACAGTAGCTAGCTTGCTGAGAAACAGACATTTCTTATCATCCAAGGTCCAAAGGCAGCTTGCTTATTAGTAGCAGAGTTACAAGTTCAGGTATTAGGATTACGTTCCATGCCTGTATGCTGCTTCTTCCCTTTACACTTTCTGATTATCTCCAACACTTCCTTATTTGCTTATAACCACACCATCAGACACTTGAAGTAACAAGTTTCTTTAAAATAGTTACTTGCAACAAATAACACCTTTTTGGCAACAAAGTTACATTTGCTAAGTAATATAACAAGTGGGAATAAAGTCATTTTACTGAGTAAGGAATGTATTCTTGTTACTCTTTATCTGAGGCATATCTGAGGCATTTTGAAAGGCTTTATTTAAATGTTAGCCTTCACTTATAAATCTAAAGGTTTCTGCATCAAGATAGTCATTCTACATCAAAGACAGCATAAAGGAGCCTCATCAGTCCCAGCAAAGTGAACCTCTTAAACCTGGATCTTTTGCTGGGATTCACATGTGATCCAGTAATTTTAAGAAGTGGATGGGGGTGAAGAGATGAGAAGTAAAGAAAGAGAAGGATTTTTAAAAAATTCAAATTGCTATTTTTAATTTAAATATCACAACAAACTGTGGCTATTGCAAACATAGAGTACCAGTGGGAATCTGAGTATAGGAACAAAGGAGGGAAAATGCAAATCTGAAGCCATTTTCCTAGTGTCAACAGTTTGACCAAGATGTCTGAAGAAAGACCCTTCCTAAAATGCAAGTATAAAAATAAACCAGGATGGTGTGAAAAACTCTGTATAAGGCAGGTTATAAATCAAAGCCATTTTGGAGGCAGCCCCCCACAAAAAGGATCCAGGTAACTGATTAATTCCTGTACACACTTACTTGAAAGTAATAATCACTGGGACTTACTTCTTATGGACACCTTTGAAGAGTGTTCTAGTTGTGTATTTCTGCATGGCAAGGTGTTAAACAAGATGGCCCTTATGGACTCTTCCAGCTCTGATTCTATTATGGGACTTAAATTGAACAAACATACAACTGCATTTGGCAGTTGTGGATCTTGCATATTTGTATCCAGTTTTAAAAATGTTTTATGTAGAAACATGTGGCAACATTTCATCTGGTTCTCTTACCCTAAGTGAGAGCAACTGAACATGTGGGGAAAAGGCAGGAATACTTATCCAAATCCTGTCAAAATAAATCTAAATTGTGAAGCATTTTTTTATGCTTCAGATTTTTTTCTCTTTTTTCTTTGTGGTCTTGGATGTATGATGAACACACAAATAACCTTCTCTCATTCATCATGCCTTGCAGATGAATAATTGATCATTACCTTCTGCAGTTCTATGACGTACTGGCCAACAATGAAGGGAGACAACACAGTGAATTCTTCTGTTTTTGCAGCAATATAAGTATACATCCTCTCCACCAGCTGGGCACACTTTAGTATAACCTCAAATTCATCTGTAATCCCTTTGAAAAGAATTTAAAATGTGAGATTATAAAGTAGCATAGGCCTGTTACAGACTTCCAAAATAAAGCTGCTTCGGGTCTCTTTGGAGGTATGCTGTTTAAATGATACATGGGTCCTACGAGTCCAGAGGTCGTGCCAAAGCTACACTCCATTCCTAAGCACTGGAGTGCAGCTTTGGTGCAGCTTCCAGATTCTTAGGATACATGCATCATTTAAACAGCATACCTCCAAAGAGACCCAAAGCAGCTTTATTTTGGCAGCCTGTAACAGGCCATAATTTCCTTTTGAGCGAGCCAAATGTGATGTAATGGCCTGAGCACTGGACTATGACTCTGTAGATAAAGCTTTGAATCTTGGATCACCTATGGAAACTTACTGGGTGACCTTGGGCAGGTCACACTCTCTCAGCTACAGAGGATAGCAATGGCAAACTCCCTCTGAAGAAACTTGACAAGAAAACCCTGTGATAGAGTCACCATAAATCAGAAACAACTTCAAGGAACACAACAATAACATAATTTCTTTTGCACTTTTTCTTCCAAAATATGGGAATAAACAGTTCACGTCAGCCCATCCAACAGTATGTGGAATCTACATAATGCATGAAACCAGAGAAATGCAGCATATTAAGAGAAATTATACATATGAGACAAGAGGAATGAGATTGTCCAACAGTGATTCCCTCCTCTTCTGTAGAAACAAGAGATTTATGTACATAGACAAGTGAGGATTGATGTGAGATGAAATCCAACAATACCAGGAGGACCATACATTTACCCCTTCCCCAGATATAGTCAATTCCTGTCAAAATTGATTGAGATTGGTAACTGCCAGGTGTTAAGGGACTGCCATGGCCCCCAGGGAGGTTTGGAGGATCACACCCCCTGGAAAAAAAAGAAAAAAACCTGGCTTTGGCCCCAAATGTTAACATCTTAATGTCAACTTTTAGGTAATTTCCTGTTGGGGGGGGAAGAACTCTCCTGAGCTGAAAATGGCCTTGAGGGGTAGAATAACAAATGTTGGGTGGCCCACAGGCTATACTACCTGCCACTGAAATAAACAGAGAAGCTCTGAAGCGCTCAATCATTCTCATGTGTGCCCAACTTTCCCATACATTTGAAGGTTGGGAAAAGAATATCTATGAGTAGGCTCCAATGAAGCAATGTTTCTCATGAATATTGGTGGCCTACTATGGAAAACAGGAAGCATGACTAGATTAGCCTTCATCTGATTCAGCAGGACTTGTCTTAAATTCTACACATACACCAAGACCATAATAGAAAATCAGAATAGGATACAAACATAACAAAATATCTCACCTCTGTCTCCTTTCTGCCTCCCCTCATGCATAACTGAAACAACCAGTCTATGAAAACTGTCCAAGAATGATGGAGCTGCTTTCAGCATCACCTGAAAAGAAATTAAGTAAGACACTACAGCTAAGGGGCAAATGACATTCTGTAGGTTAAAGCTACAGAATGTATGTCTTAATTGGTTATCATACTATAAACTAGCACTTCTAATTTAGAGGTGCAAAAATAATGCCAGACACTCAATATATAAGAAAGTAGAGGCCAGCATCTAAATTATGCTATCCTAAAAACTTGGATTTCGGGAAATTCATAACACAACATAGTCTTGTACCATTACACATAGGTTCAGTTATCATATACTGCCAAAACAGCAGCATTCTTACGTAACAGGTAAGTTATCACCAAAGTAAGAAGAATCCTGAGATATATTTACCAACACACATCCCTACGTTTCTTTAGGGATATAAACTCTAAGGGTAGGAATCCCTGAAACAGCCCCAAAAGAATTCAGAGAACACAAAATGTTCTTAAAAACTAAATAGGCTAGACAAATTATATATTACTAAGGGGCTTTCTAGACGGCCCTTTGGGACGTCCGGAGGACGTCCCATTTTAAAAAAGGGGCGTCTCTTTTAGACGCCCCTGGGCCTCGTACGGACTCCGTCCGTACAAGATGGCGCCGGCCTTTCTACATGGCCGGCGCCATCTTTACGTATCGGACGCACAGCGTCCAGACGCGTCGCGCCGCTGCTGACGTAGCGAGCGCGCCCCTGGCGCCTCGCTACATCGCAAACGCGACGCAGAAAGAAGCTCCATTTTGGAGCTTCTTTTTTCGGTCCGCGCGGGAGTCGGGCCGTTTGAAGGCTCCGGCTCCCCCGCGGACCTTCTGGCGGCGGCGCCAGACCGCTGCAAAGCGGCGGTCTGTACCCCGCGTAAGTTCTTAAAATGAATTTCTACTGTCTAGGGGTATTAAGAATTGGGAGTTAGTGAATGAATTAGAAGGTGTATAGCTTCCTAAGACTATACTGTTCTAGATATAAATATGGTTGTAATTGTTTTGTCCTCTCTAGTTTACCTTTCTTTTGTTTTATATTTTATGGATGGAAGAAAACGGGTAAAGCTAAGGTTAAATAGTATCAAGCTGTGAAAATGAATTAATATCATTTAAATGGGTCAAAACACATTGCAGCAATAATCCAGTTTGAGATGACGTTAATTGCCCTGGCTCTGTGCTAGGAAATTCTGAGAATTGTAATTTATTGTGGCACAGAGCTCTCTGAAAGAAGTCTAAATGTCTCACAAAATGACAGTTCCCAGAATTCCCTAGCACTGAACCAGGGCAGTTAAAGCAGTCTCAAACTGGATTATTGCTGCAGTGTGTTTTGGAACAATGTTTTAAGAATCGGGATTTAGGGAAGAATATGAGATATGGGAGCAACCACCTGTTTAGCTGACATACAGATATTTAAGTAATACAAAATGAATTTATAAGTAGGAGTTGTAATATTCTGAAACAAATTATTAGAAATAAAGTTAAATAAAAGAGGAAGTAGAAGATATGGATATTTATAACCAATGACTGGCAAGTGAGAAGTGAAATATATAATTCGCTTTTTGTGTTTGTGTGTCTGTTTGTGGTGTTTTATGCAGTTAAGTTTTTTTTTCTTTATATGTAATTTTACTTTATAAAATTTATGTATTTAGTAAATAAAATGTTTAAAAAACTACACAAAAGTGTGAAAACAGTACCAGTCTTTTTGCTCTTGCACATTTTCCATCTCTTCACTTATGGACAATTTTTTTTTTTTTTTTTTTCTTTTTTCTTTCCTTTCCTTCCCCCCCCCCCCCCCCTTTTTTTTTTTTTTTTTTGGCAGAGTCTTTCAATGTTTGGATACATCTCTGTTTAAACACAATGAACTATGAACATTCCAAATAAAAATAGATACAAGACTCTGCTGACCAATATATTAGATTTGCTCAGACCCACAAAAATCACTTGTAGACCACTACATCTTATGTGGCAACATCAAAACAAAACAAAATAATGGCCTGATAATTACCTTGGGGTGGCACTGCAGTATGGAAAACAGTACTTCGTGAATTCCCAGGAAGATGCTACCATAGTTCCTTTGGTCAAGAGGAACAATGAGAAGGATGTTGAAAACTAGGGTAACATGATGAGGGTTGGAGAGCACCCTTTCTCCTTGCCTCAGGAGGACTGCTACTGTCTCCAATATAGGCACTATGAGGGTGGAAAGCAGTGTTGCATCCTGAGCAGCCTCTTTGGCTTGCAACTGTGACAGAAGAAAGAAAAGAAGTAGAGAAAAAGATGTGAACACAGCCTTTCCAGAAACACGCAGGGTTACCATAAGAGCCACATATGTATGCACAATCAGTACTGAAACCCACTAGTAACATATGTGATGTACAAATAGCTATGCAAAAGCTTTTATGTAAAAATTACGTCTTTGGATCAGAACACCCAGAATCCTCCCATCAGTATGGATGCTGGCCATAATGGCAGGGGAGAAGAGGGGGGGCATTCTGGAAAATACAGTCCAAAAAAATAACCGCCTATTCTGGGTGTTTTTGTTGAGAACCACTGCTGCATGCCAGTGTGGGCAGCTGACCGACAGTCAAATGTAGGCAATCCCATCTGTTTTTCTCACTGCCATCAATTCTTCTCTTCTCCATTCCCATTTCTTCCTCTCATCTAACTGGGCCACTAGAGAACATACAGATTCTTTTTGCAGAGAGGGTATTCTGATAAGAGATCAAGGGGCACATGAGAAAAGGCTGAGGGCTACAGAGTCTTAGGACCATAGATAGCCAACCCCTACTCTTGACCATACTGAAAGAGGAAAACACGAACAGAAAAATTTGAGCCCCTTCTGCACAATCAGTTTTTAAGTGAACAAACAGTACTCTTTTGTCTTGCACACAGCTGGCATTGTCATGGTGAGCTGGATTGTAGGGATGCTGGATGTATTCTATTTTCTACCTGGGAAAGCACATTTGCCACTACTGCAATTGCAATTTTCAACCATTTTTCAACAAGAATCTACTGAATACAGCAATTTATTTTGCCCACACAAGCTTGTGTCCTTTAGTAAATATTACATTTTACTTATGACTGAAGTTATAGGTGGCTCCACATTCTCCAGTTTTATGAAACTCAAGCACTAGAATACACACCTATTCTAACTTTTTAGAAAATGAAGACAAAATGCTAGGTTTCTGTCTTCTTCTACAGTTCCCCAAGATGTTTAAAACAAAAAGGCCTCCTCATTTTCTACAAGGCTTTATTCCCTCCTACTGTGCAACTTTTGTGCTAGCACATGCATCCAATCCCATTTAAACTGAACAGCTACAGAGTAGCAAACAAATTAACTTCTCCCCCCACCTCTAGAATGCCTATGTTTTGTGTCAAATTTTTTTTATTCTTTTTGGAAAATGAATGTTATCTTTCACTTATTGCAAAGTAGAAATCTATCCACATTACAACAACAAGAAGTAAGAGTAGGAATAACAACAGTCAGCGTAGCTTTCCCCTTTCTGTTCACTACATGTTCTCAGGATTAAATAGTATGTCAGAAGTGCCAGAATGGGGTTTTGAAGAGAATAATCCTGAAGCTAAAACTAACAGATGAGAAGAGTGTATCCTTTCAGTATTTCTTTTCAGTGGCTCCTCAGTTCTGATTTGATGACATACTTACAACTAAAGCAGTGATTATCTGGGGACTGGAAAGCCAGAAAGCTCTCTCTTTCTCCCCACTTAAAGGGCAGCTGAGCAGCACTTTGATAAGAAGAATAGCTGACAACACTGCCTGCAAAAAATATGAAGAGAACAAGATGGTAATAAACATGCTCATGAAGCAAGGGAAGTGAAGAGCAGTTCAAAGCGTTAGGAACATTAGCCACACTGTGATTTTAGAAAATCTCTGAATCATAAAAAAACATTCAAAGACTGATGCTTTTTCTAGACAGCTAGAATCCTATTGTTATACAAAACATATTTCTGTTTACTTTGCTGCATGTATACAACTAAATTTCAATTATTGGTTCCACTTGTTGTGTACTTTGTTATTCTACTTATTTTATTTATTAAAATATTTATACTCTGCCCTATATCAAAGATCTCAGAGTGATTTCATATATTATAACAACAACAACTATAACATTTGCCTCCAAGTAAGAATTCTGAATCTGGCCAACTTTAGCACCAACTTAAGGTTAGTATTCTATATTTCACACTATACATTAGCATATGTTGATATTCAGGGGAAAAAGAAAATAAGGTGGTTTTGTATGTTGAATATTCAGGGTTAGAAGCTGGTCAGATCACTTGATCTAAAAATAGCTGCTTCTCCCAACTAGAGTAAACCTGTTCAATCAATGGGATTTACATCGAGCAACTGAGCCACTCTAGTTAGGACAAGCAATTGGATTTAGACTGCTATCTATATCAACAGCATTATGCTGTTTAATGAACTGGAAAGAGACAGTATTACAAGTTACAATAATGTGTTACAATTTTCTATTCATGAATAACACAGCAAAAGAAGCTATACATTTTTGAAATACGCAATCCCTAACAACAGTTATCAGGAATAATTAAACAGCAAGTGCTTTTTTTATATGAAACTCTTAATTGTTACAAAAAGTCTTGTTAAGTAATCCCTACTGTAAGACAGGAGACGAGAGTTATGGCATATGTTTTCATTAGAAAGTCTTCTATCAAGTATAGTGAAAATGCCAAGCAGCCTATTTGGAAAGACAACTATTTTAATTTTTGTTAGATTGTGCATGAGGTACACTCTGCTCCTAAGAATTTAAGAGGAATGTGTAAAAGCCTGAAAACTGCTTTCTACATATCAAACCCACCATGTGAAGATATTTCATTTCATTGAATCATAGAATCGTAGAGTTGGAAGAGACCACAGGGGCCATCCAGTCCAACCCCCTGCCATGCAGGAAATCCAAATCAAAGCATCCCTGACAGATGGCCATCCATCCTCTTCTTAAAGACCTCCAAGGAAGGAGACTCCACCACACTCCGATGGGAGTTTGTTCCACTGTCGAACAGCCCTTACTGTCAGAAAGTTCCTCCTAATATTGAGGTGGAATCTCTTTTCCTGTAGCTTGCATCCATTGTTCCGGGTCCTGTTCTCTGGAGCAGCAGAAAACAAGCTTGCTCCCTCCTCAATATGACATCCCTTCAAATATTTAAACAGGGCTATCATATCACCTCTTAATCTTCTTTTCTCCAGGCTAAACATCCCCAGCTCCCTAAGTCGTTCTTCATAGGACATGGTTTCCAGACCCTTCACCATTTTAGTCGCCCTCCTTTGGACACGCTCCAGTTTTTCAACATCCTTTTTAAACTGTGGGGCCCAGAACTGGACACAATATTCCAGGTGGGGCCTGACCAAAGCAGAATACAGTGGGACTACTACTTCTCTTGATCTAGACACTATACTTTTATTGATGCAGCCTAAAGTTGCATTGGCCTTTTTAGCTGCCGCATCGCACTGTTGACTCATGTTCAACTTGTGGTCTACTTGGACTCCAAGATCCCTTTCACATGTAGTCTCATTCAGCCAGGTGTCCCCCATCCTATATCTGTGCATTTTATTTTTCTGCCCTAAGTACAGCACCTTACATTTCTCTGTGTTGAATTTCATTTTGTTAGCTTTGGCCCAGCTTTCAAGTCTATTCAGGTCATTTTGAATTTTGATCCTGTCCTCTGGAGTATTAGCTATTCCTCCTAATTTGGTGTCATCTGCAAATCTGATAAGTATGCTCCCAATTCTGTCATCCAGGTCATTGATAAAGATGTTAAATAACACTGGCCCCAAGACAGAGCCCTGTGGGACCCCACTGGTCACTTCTCTCCAGGATGAAAAGGAACCATTGTTGAGCACCCTTTGGGTTCAGCCGGTCAACCAGTTACAAATCCATGTAACAGTTACCTTGTCTATCCCACATTTTACAAGCTTGTTTGCAAGAATGTCATGGGAAACTTTGTCAAAGGCCTTACTGAAATCAAGATATACTATATCCACAGCATTCCATTCATCTACCAAGCTGGTAATTTTATCAAAGAAAGAGATTTCCAAGTTTAAGAAAAGGTTGTTTGTTTGTTTGTTTATTTTTTCAAGAATTTAGATCCCACCTTTCTCCCACAATGGGATTCAAGATGTTTAAAACAAAACAACACTGCAAAAGCAGCAATATGTTTTTGTGATAGACAATTCCTAACAACAGTTATCAGGAATAATTGAACAGCAAGCAGCCTTGGCTACTGTGGGTGGTGGGAATAGTTATCAATGCATCTATAAGGCAATGGCAATGGGTTGGCTATATCATTCTTTTCCAGTCTTAAACTTTTCAGATGTATTGGATGAATCTCATCATCTACAACTCTTATCATCCACAACCAGCAAAGCCAATGCATTGCCTACTGTGGATGGTGGGAATTGTTATGAGTGCATCTATAAGGCACTGGGTTGAAGAAAGCTGAGTTTGATTCAACAGAAGTCAATCTCATATATTCACACATGTAACTTTCATAGCTGCACATTATGACTTTAAGCATGAGGAAAGATATATGGGAGCAATCTATGGCAGCACATAGTAGAGGGCTATCAGCAACTCACAGAAGAACATTATAAGGCTGGTAAATAATATTAATCCCCTTACTTCAGCATTTTCTTTCCAAATGTTCCCAACATCTACACCCTCAAGCAAGAGCCTCAATATGATGCAAAAGTTGTCGGTGGTACACTTCTCCATCAGCTGAGTCATCAGTTCTGTCAGCTGAACTTCTAGATCTTGAATAAACTGAACTCCAGAACCTGAAATTGTTCAAGTGAAACTATCATTAGAATTGTTAAAATTATATGGGAATCATGTAGCTCTTCAGATGTTGTTACAACTGCAAATCCCAGGAATTTAGACATCATATGCAATGGTGAAGCATTCTGAGAGTGGCAGGCCAACAACATCTTTAAAGCCCCACAATTTCCACCTTTCATTTGGATAATAATTCCTTTTAAGAGCAAGTTATAAAACATTTTGTACATTAACTTTAAAGCTTTTCAGACACACAGCATAAGCATCCAGTTTAGAGAAAAGAGGTCCAATTCAATTCAGAGGTCTAATATTTAGGAAAAGAAAGTAGGGTTCAGCTTCTCCTGCTACATGAACTTCATTTTGAAATCTCCAGTAGTCCCTGCCCATACAATTCTCCTTAATTAATTTGATAAAGATTAATTTCCCTTAATAAGTACAATCTTACACACTGAGGTGGGTGCAGTGAGACTGGAAAACTTGAAGCTTACAAGGTCTATTTTGTTTTTACTAGAATCTAAGGATGCTTTCAGTTAGCATGACCCTGCTCTGGGAAACTGGAAGGTAGAGATGGGAACTGGAAGAAATATTCTACATGCCCAGTAGTAAGAGGCAAATGACCAATATTTTCAGAATTCAGAAAGCTAAGCGAGGAATCATCCAAGTACGGTTGTAACCAGTACATTACTAGCTACTGGTTACTTAAAGAAAAACAAATCCCTGAGAACGTATGATTTTGAAAGCTTACAATCATAACAGGAAAAAAATTCTGTACTTGGCTTTATTTTAGCAAAATGGGCCAAGATTTATTTAGTTACTTAAAGTGGATTAACTTCTTTGTGAAAAGCAAAAACAGGCCTTAACAGTCTAGGTGGCACATAGAAAAGAGACTGAGAATTTATAGAGAGAGGGATTTAGAGGTATGTGATTTAGGAATGTTAACCTGTGATGGAACCTGTTGGTTTTTGAAACAGATGGGCTACAGGAAAACATACCTAGAAGTCTTTTACAAAAGAAAAATCACTGAGATATGCCAATGAAAACCATCTACATGCTTCAGCCATCTATTTGTAATAATCATCTATGCTGATATCAATCACTACTAGCCAAACTTGCCTAAATTGGTTAGATGTTCTACCACTCTTCCATATTAACCCAGGAGGGAGAGACTACAAAGTATTAAAATCACTTACCCATTAGCATCTTTCTGACAGAGTGAAATACAGCAACAGAAGTAACTTGTGCAGAATACATCTCTGGTATGGAGCAGAAAACAGTTAAAAACTGCAGCGCAGATTGAAGAAATTGGACATTGACACTTGCCAAGTCAAGCTCCTTTAATATTTGAAAATAAAATTGTTTGTACAGTTCATTGTGAGAAAGCTGCTGGGTCCTGCCTTGCTTTGCTGGACTTTCAGGCTCACTCGCCCCACTCACAAGGTCTGCCAAATGAACATAAGAAGAATCTGCTTTCAGAAGGGTTGTAATGCATGATATGAATGCAAAAGGCAATGGTTGGCCTTTGGGACTATTTTGAAGGCAGAGCTCTATAGTGGCCCCTGCCTGCAGTACTGCTTGTTCAAGCAAATTCAGCAATGTTCCCAAAGCTTGGTGTTTCCCGTGCTGCTGCTGGAGCTGTAAACTTAGAACGTGACACTGTACAGTCAGTGCCACTAGAAGAAGCTGGTCAGCTGCAGGACTCCAGTGTCTGGAGTGTTGTGTATTGGCTGCACAGGGCTGGCAAGTTGCTAGGAATGACATGAACTTTTCCAGGTTTAGTTTCACACTCTGTCTTCTCTCAAACATGATCTGAAGATAGTATTCCAAAAAGGTTTGGATCCCATGAAGAAATTCATTCCACGAAGCAGTAATCAAAATGCTGGAAAAAGTCTCACATGCCACAAACATAGAGGTCAGTACAGCTTCAAGAACATCACTGGCATAGAAAACCTTAAAGGATGAGTTTGCATTTCTGCCAGTCTGCAGGATTGCTAGGAGGTGGAAGCAAGTTGTCAAGAACTTCAAAGAGAAGGCTTCACTGCAAGCTGCACTGGCTTTGGTATTGACAGCCATAGACATCAGCAAAAGAAAGCACCTTGTGTGGTCCACAGGAAAGAGGCTGTCTAATTGCAATGTTGAAATTATCTCAAGTAAATTCAAAAGTCTTTCAATGTGCTCGTCTTCCAAAGTAATATAAGACCTTTCCTTCACTAATGATAGTATATTCTGAGCAACTTTTTCCATTGCTGTCCAGCACACAGAAGGTTCATTGCTAGGCCCTGTGCTAGCAATCTGACTGGCAGGAACATTATTCCACCACAGAATATCTTCTGCAGATAGCTGTTGAAGAGGTTGGTTGGCAACATTGTTTACTGTGGAGCAGAGCATTCTAGCAGAATGCTGAATTATATGGCTTAGAAAGGATGAGTGCAACATACACATTTCTGGAAGAAGAGAACTGCATAACAAGTCTTTAGACACCTTCTCAATTGTGATTAAGGAACTCTCATCACATGGTGACGTTTGCACTTTGTTCACTAACAAGGTCTTCAGAAGTAGCCCTGAAATATACAGTGTGTCGTTCAGAGAAAGATAAGGAAACAGAACTGGAAGATTTGAAACTACAAGGTGCCAATGTGCAGTAGGGTAAGAGAGACTATTTATGGAGCCTATATTGCCATCCCAGAGTTCAGTCTCCTCTCCATTCAAGTAAGACTTTCCAGACTGGAGGATGAAAGCTCCAGCATGCTGCAAAATCTGATCTGATGTCTCAGTGAAACAGCTGGTGTGCAGCAACATATTCTTCATTTTTTGGAGCACTAGCCATTCAGTGCAATATCTACTTGTGGAGCAGGAATACCTTAGATGTCTGGTTATCTTCTCCCAGCACTTTGCATCCAACCCAGGGAGAATAGATGAAAAATCCCAGGTGCCTATAGTAGAATCGGCAAGAGCAAAAGTTGTTTTGGCTAGTGGAGAAACATAATGTCTGCAATTTAAACCAAAGAGTGTATCAGTTGAGACCCAAGTACATGCAAGGAGAAGTACTGAGTCGCTAACTTTCTCTACCCAAATTTCCAGTTCTTTTTCTTCTGTCTGGACATTCTTCAGCAGATTAAACAAAATTTGGATGATTTCCGTCTGCATTGTCTCCAACAAACTCTGAGTCCGATGCACAATGCGCAGTGGGGTGGAATCATCTAAGCTCGTCATGTGGAAGAGAACAAAATGCAGCAGTGTGCTCATAGACTGAAGCTTCAAAGCCATATCAGAATTACCGTTGACATCAGGAATAATGACGGTCTGACACTTCTCCAATATGAGAGATGCAACATCCAGGATCTGACTAGAAGGCAGATCCTGCAGGCACTCACAGAGTTTGGTCTTAATGCTGGCAGGCAGAACTGGGAGCCTTAACTCTTCTGCAGCTGGACGACAGAGAACACACAGGACCTGTTCAAAGAGTTTTTGGAACTGCCGCAGTTTGGCGTAAGTGTGGAAAAGAGCACCAATGAGAGACTCCTGGGCCTTTTTTGTACGTGGCTCAGAGACTTCTGCATCAATCCAAGCTGAAGCCAGTAAGTCATCCAGATCGGGTTCCACAATCAAATGATTTAATGAGATCAAGGCATTGAGGCACCTAAACCAGGCAGGTATAGCAGCCTGTGGATGATTTACCAGCATCTGTGCCAACTGCTGGTAGAAATGAAACTGGACCTCCTTGTGCCGAATCCTGTCAGAGGCAATATTATAGATGTTGCTGCTTAGCACTGAGTTTAGAAGTTGCTCCATGGCAAGGAGATCTGAGATCCATTCTGATGAAGAAAGGGGGCTGTTCCAAAAATCCCCTTGCAGGTGGGAAATCTTCAGGCACTGAAAAAGTTGGATAAGCATATGAAAACTGAGAAGGTGGTTTTCAGTTTTGTTGTAAGACTCTAAAAAGAGTTTAAAAAGCAAAGGCACTGAATTTGCAACCACCTTCCCATGAATTGCTGGTTCACAAAAATTAGGATCCCCTAATGCAGACTGGATTGTGTTGACTGGGAGCAGCACATGCTTCAAGCCCTCTTTCTTGATCTTATGGGGCTCTTTCTCTGGCAACAACTCTTCTGTGTAGGACGGCAGGAGCTCTGGTGGAAAAACAGCACCTCGCAGCAAAGCCTCTATGTGGTTTCGGATCTCTTTACACAGGTGTTGCTGTGCACGGGCATCATTATTTGTCCGCATTTGCATCCCAGTAGTGAGTAAATGTCTCAGGAGCAAGCATGGTTGAAGCAGGTGTTTGGTCACTTGACCAAATACACGATTTGCATTGGCCTGTTGCCTCTGAACCAGAAGATACTTCCCAAATGCTAACTGGAGGACTTCAAACAGCTGGGAGGACACAGTAACTTCTGACATTAGCTGACAACATGCTATTTGGCACAACTTATTCAGAAGATCCACCAGTAGCTCAAATTTTGTAGTATAAACTATAGCGAGAGGAGGGGAGGAAAGGATGCCACTACAACAACTTAGCACTATGCTAAGGTTCTTCAGCATTTTTTGAGTGTAAAAAGTAGAAAGTCTTTCATTAATGATCTGAAGATTAAAAAAAGAAAACCAAAGGAAAGTTCAGCTCCACATTCTAGATAGAAATTAAACTCTAAAACAAGGCTATTTAAAGCAGTGACCCATGGATTGGTGCTGTTTCACAGCAAGTTTACAGGCAAGGGATTATGTCACACATATACACGCACACACATACACACAGTGAAACAGCTACACTGGCTACTGGTCTGTTTCCAGGCAGAATTTAAGTTGCTGGTTTTGACCTTTAAAGTGCTAAATGGCTTGGGTCCAAACTATCTGAAGGACCGTTATCTCCCTATACAAGCCAGCCTGAGCACTAAGATCAGCAGGAGAGGGCTTTCTCTCAGTCCCACCATCTTCACAAGTGAGGACTTGGGAGAGAGCTTTCTCCATGGCTGCTCCCAGACTGTGGAACTCCCTGCCATGGGAGGTCAGATCAGTTCCCTCCCCTGATCTCTTTCCACTGGCAGCTGAAGACATTTTTTATTTAGGCAGGCTTTTGGTGGGCAGATTTTGAGTAATATGGTGTGCTGTTTTAATGTTTAATGATTTTTACTGTTTTTAACGATACTGTTTTTAAATCTATGTTTTAATGTTGTATTACTGTATTTATTTTTTAACTTTTATAATCAATATTTTAGCTCTGGAACACTGGGGAAAAATGAATTGTCCATCCTGTGCATCAGATAGCCTGAGAAGCACTTCTGTAAAAGAATCTTCTTATGCAGCTACAGTTGTTTAGTCCAGATTATTTATTATGCACTGAGGATGCATGTACACTGTAAAAATCATGCTGCTTGACACCGCTTTAAATGCTGTAGCTCCATCCTATGGAATTCTGGGATCTGTAGTTTTATAAGGTTTGCCAAAGATTGTTGATGTCTCATAAGACTACAATCCCAGGATTCTGTACAATGGAGCCATGGCACTTAGTGGTATTTCTACAGTGTAGATGTACCCTAAGTCAGTCAGAGTACATCTAGGTTGTAAAAGTACAGTGGTGCCTCGGGTTACGAAATTAATTCGTAACGCGGCCGCTTTCGTAACCCGAAAAGCCTTCGTAAGCCGAATTGCCATAGGCGCTAATGGGGAAAAGCCGCGATTCCGTGCGAAAAAGCCGAAAAAAGCACCAAAAGTTTTTTCGTAACCCGAAAAAACATTCGTAACCCGAAACAATAATTCCCTATGGGATTTTTTCGTATCCCGAAAATTTCGTAACCTGGGTATTTCGTATCCCGAGGTACCACTGTAATGCAGTTTGACACTACTGGCAGGGGTGCTTTGATTGTGAGTTTCAGCATGGAAGGGGGTTGGACTGGATGGCCCTTGTGATCTCTTCCAACTTTATGATTCTACTTTATGTGTGGTAGCTCCATCCTGTAGAATCTGTAGTTTTACAAGATCTTTAGCCTTCTCTGCCAAAGAATACTGGTGTGTCACAAAACTACAAATTCCAGGATTCTTTAGGATGGAGCCATAACAATTAAAGTGGTGTCGAACTGCATTATTTTTGTAAAAATAAGGCATTCAGACTCTTACTAGAGTGAAGAGAGCTACTGGGGTCTAAAGGTCACATGTTTTGCATACTTGATTTCAAAAGACTGAAATATATATTAAACAATTTAACCCAGTAAAGATTTAAAGTACTTTAAAACCATGCCCATGTGCAGATTTGGATGAAACCAGTAATGCCCCAAAGCTGTGATGGTGTCATTCAGGTCTCTTAGGGGAGGGTACAACTAGGGAACCACAGGAAAGATTAAGAGAGCCCATACAAGTCTATGCAAGACTCACAAAACACAGTCATGTAGACATCTGCAGGACCATAACAGAACATGGCATACAGGGACAATATAATCTAAGAGGTTATGTCTCTGTTCGTGCAGGAAAAAAGTTTGGGAATAATGACAGTGCAAGGTGAAATAAGTGAGGCCCAGCAAGAAAGTTAGAAAAATCTGGTAGGCCCAAGCAGTTCAGCTGACCAAATTGTCCTATAAATACCCACACATCTATACACTGAGTTACCTGTGCAATTGAAAAACGGAGTGTTATGGTTTTTCCATCCTTAAAAAGATCCTGCAGTTTTCTGCTATGAAGGATGTTGTCCAGGTACGTCCAAAGCTTCTCAGTAATTTCATCTGACAATTCAAGTTTTTTGTTGTAAAATGAAACCAGGGTGCGACTCGCCCAATCTAGTAAGACCTATGTTCCCAAAATAAAAATGCACAAATTAATAGCAACAATTTGAGATCTTCTGTGGACAGGTGTGAAGGATGAAGAGAGTGGGGGATCCTGTACATTTTGCAGATACAGAAGGCATTTCTATTGCTAAATTCAAACAGATCTTTCTCTATGGGCTGCTTAAATCAGAGGCACTTTAGAAACTACATGCTAGTCTGAGGAGGAACCGTTCTTGGAAGTGCATAATGACGTATTGACTGTATCTTCAGTGAGGCTTTTTAAAAGGGTGAACAAAAATGCAGACTGTAGGCTGCATAAAGAACTCAAAAGTATTTTTGCAGGTTCCCACACTCATGCTCCCAAGAAAAAAAATCAAGAAATTTTGAGCCACAAAATTGTTTCCCAAACTTCAGTTTTTAGAGAGTGGTGGGGTCTGTTTTAAGCCTAGGGAGGCCTTACGTCAAAAGGAAGTTACTGGCCATTTCCTACTTTGGACAAATGGCCCCCAACAGGTCTAAAACAGGCTATGCGGATGGCCAACTGTGGCCCATGGAATTTGGGAGTGGGGGGTACACTGAGTATTTTTAGGGCAGAAAAATGGTAGAAGGTTATGATGGGGATTGAAAAGCAAGAAATGGTTCTCTAGCGTCTAGGGAGCCGACCTCTGCTTTAAAATAATAAAATAATGATTAGTGAATTTAGACACTGATCAGAGAAACCAAGTGTGAAGTGTACAGAATATTTCATAAGCAACACAACATTCTGATCCCAAGAGTGTGTCCCTCTCTTCACATGTAAAAAACATTTCTGAACTCTTTTAAAAACTAGTACTGTATACAAATGGCATTTGAAGTAAACAGAAACTCAAGTTTCCTTACAGAAACAGCAGGATTAACATCATTGTACTGTTTTATCTTGTGATAAAACAAACTTATATGAAAAACAGAACAAAAGAAAATGTATTTAACTCAAATAATTGTTCAGATACCAAAGTAATTCTTAACCATTTCCAGTCCCAGATTCCAGTTCCAATTCCAGTTGGATAACAAAAAAGGAAAAAATGGCTTGAAAAACATTGTATCTAGTAGCTCTAGTCGACTTCTGTACAACTCCCCCTTCCCCAACAAAACTCCAATTTGGAAAACCATGTATAGGAAATACATAGGAAAACGTATTACTTGTTCTTTGTTAGGAAGAAAACATTGATGAGAAACCCATGCAAACTGGGCCAATTTAAGTTTGTCCTCCCAAGGTGTCTTTGCACTTTTCAGCTTCAGGTGAATACCAGAGTAAATTGCCGCCATGGGGATGGTATCTTAAAAAAGAAAAGAAAAGACTATATAAAACACATGTCAATTGTGCCACAACGTATGCTTATAACAGAAGTAATTCCTTAAAGCAGATCAGTAGTATGTACACTCAATGTAGGATTCAGAGAGAGCATTGCATATCGGAAGGTTCCCAATTCAGATGGCTTTAAGTAAGCTATACTTCAATAGAGAGACACGCTGCAGTATTAGACCAAACGTAATTAAAGCTGCTGATTTACCTTAAGGAGATGTTGTGCTCAGTCTCCAAAGACAATGCACATCAACTACTCTCTCCACTCAAAAGCTGCAACGTAAGTGGTGGTGGTGATGATGAAGGAGCAAAATAAGGCATAAGGGGACCTGCAAAATTTTAAGAAATAGAAAACTACAGTCACCCTTCTACTTCTGCAGATTTAATTATTCATGGATTTAATATGTACTCCCTAGGAATTTCTAGATCCCCCCGTGTGACTCTATGGTCAATGCCTGCCAGAAGTTATGCTGGAGAACACTTCTCTAGGCATTTTTAAGGCCCTTCAGTGCAATTCTATGGTTAACTTCTGGCTGATGTTGAACATAAGGCTGGGCTGGAGGACCTGGAGATTCCTGGAGAGGTGCTGTCTCAGATTTAAACATAATATTAGTTTTTTATTTGTGGTTTTTCCACTTTCTCAGAGGTCCTGCACCCCTAACATCAGCAAATGCGGAGGGCCTACTGTATAGCAACCTATTGGTGTAGGTCACAACTTCACAAATGCTCCGCAGAATAAAGGAATACTATATTTTGAAGACGCTCCTCTTTCTTGATCAGGATTTAGGCCTGAGCTGACGTTATGTCAGAAATCATTCAGCCTTAAGGATACACATGTCAATTTTTACCATCTTCAGAGCATCTGATCCCACAAAGCCATATGGCACCCACTGTTCATTGGGAGCTAGCTCATGAACTGGGGGGGGGGCTTACTCTGAGATATCCCCCAAATGGCTATCAATAGGGCTAAAAATGCTACAATATGTTGCGTATATCAATTCTGATGCAACAGCTTATTCAGCCAAAGCAGTTGCAGCAGTAGTGGTAGGGTGGCAATTGTTATGGCTGAAACACTGGGAGAATGATTTTAAGGCTATGGCAAATTTTGCTAACATGCCATTTGTAGGTAAACTGCTGTTTGATAAAAAGGGCCTGAGTCAAATGTTTAAAAAAGGCAAAGATAAAAAGATCTCAGTGGATCTTGCTGAACAATTCCAGCAAAGCTGAGAAACAGAATTCACTTCACATCAGTGTCAATCAGGGGCACAGATCTGGTGCTCTGGACATGTGCAGAGTGCGTTCCAGTCATCATGGGGGGGGGGGGGGGGAAGCCAGCTCTTCCATTTCCCACTAAAAATTAAGAAGTCAATAGACTGTATTGCATTTAGGAAACCCTGGCGCATCCCCTCCCTCTATTGCCAGAAAGCCAGTGCTTGATAGTAGTTAGAGGACCAGGCTATCACTCTGGACACCAGGATTCAGTTCCCGGCTTCATCATGAAACCAGGGATGACCAGATATTCTCCTTTTCCAGGACACGTCCTACAATTCAACCTTCTGTCCAGGAGGAATCCCAAAATGCCTTCCACTCTGAGCAGGGCTAAGAAGCATCGACTGACACTTCTAGAAGTGTTTGTAACTTTTATTTGGTAAGGCAATGTCCTCCATTTTCCCTTGAATATCCTCCATTTTGCAGTGCCTTGTCCTCCTTTGGGGTTGTGACATTTGGCCACCCTGCTTGATTGACACCAATGGGGAAATGGCCTCAGATGACTTCCACTCTCTTAGCAGACACAACACAACCCCTGCTGCACCTGGAGCCCATTGGGTGACCTTGGCAGGCCACATGCTCTCAGCCTCCTCTGAACAAAGCCTGCCCCAAAATACTTAGAGGATAGGTTCGCCTTAGGGTTGCCATACCCTGGAAATGAGTTGGAGGCTCACACCAACAACAACACACCGCTAGCCCTACAAGGGGCGCTCCAGACAATCCAAGGGTCCATGTGTCCTTGGCCTCATGTGCCACTCAGTCTTAAAGAAGCCGGCAGCAGGAGTGAATGACACATACAGTGGTTTCCCAACTCCGGTCCTCCAGGTGTTTCGGACTTCAGCTCCCAGAAGCCCCAGGCAGCTTGGAAGCTGGAGTTCAAAACCTCTGGAGAACCAAAGTTTGGGAAGCACTGAATTATAAGTGCTCGGGGGCAGAGTTCGGGAAAGCGCAGGCTTGCTGGCTGGAGGGGGATTCTGGGAACTGCAGTCCGAGAGGAGGACAAGGGCTCCATGGGGTATTTGCCCACAGGGAACCAAGGGGCGAGCATGGCTTCCCTTTGGGAAAGCGCTGTCATTGTTTGCGTGAAGGAAAAGGGGGGATCCTGGGAACCACAGTCAAAAGGATCGGAGGTTAAAGCTGAGCCTTTCTGGGAGGCGTCCTTCCCTTGCACTCACCTCCTCTTCTTCTTCGTCCTCCGACGTTCCTCCGTGGACGCTTGGCCCCGCCCCCTTTCCCGACGTCCCATCCGCGCACGTGCGCCTCCTTCCCTTCCCTTCCCTTCCTCGCTTTGCCCCTCCCTCTCCGTCGTCACCTTTCCCCGAACCGCGGCGTCGAAGGACCCAGGGGCGGAACCCAAATGTACGCCAGCCAGGCTTTACTAGCCGAGCGTCGAAGTAAAGCAGGAAGGGAGGGAGAAGAAGCTTTCCCATTGGCTGAAGGTGCCGCGCATGCGCGCTAGAGGGGGGAGTCCCCTCTCTCTCCCCAGCGCGGTTTCCCTCCCTCCCTCTCTCTGTATGTCAGTCTCCGCCGTCAGTCATGGAGCGGCGGCTCCGAGGTGAGGCAGCAGTGGCAGCCGCCGCCGCCGCGTGCCTCCTAAGGCAGCCTCGTGATGAACCCAAGAACCAGCCTAAAGCAGCAGCAGCAGCAGTAGTATTGCGGAGTCTGAGTGCAAGCGCGCGCGCGCCGGGCTCCCCACGAGAGGCGACAGCTGAGGCTGAGGCGTCGTGGTGGTTGTCGTCGGGCGTCTGGCGCCACTGGCTGCTGCACTGACCGGACGGCGCGCGCCAGCCATCCAGCCCCAGGAATCCCTTCCCGCGCCGCTCTTCCCTGGGCTGCACGAGCCCCGTGCGCGCGCCTGCAGTTGGCGGCACCAGCAGCAAGAAGCGGCGGCGGCGGCGGCGTCTCTCCCTCTCTCTCTCGTTTCCTATCCCTGCTCTGCGATGCTCCAGTGAGTCCTCCTCTCCCCTTCTTCTCCTTCCTCCTCCTCCTCCTCCTTGGGATTTGCAGCAGCTCCTCTCCCTTCCCAGGCATGGCGCACAAGGAACCGCCCTCCTCGGCCTTCCCTGGGTCACATTAGGAGTCTGTCTGGTGGAGTCTCCTTCTTTGGAGGTCTTTAAGCAGAGGCTGGATGGCCATCTATCTGTCAAGGGGGGTGCTTCGACTGAGAGTTCCTGCAGGGCAGAAGGGGGCTCCACTGGGTGGCCCTTCTTGGGGTCTCTTCCAACTCTGTGATTCTACCATGAGCCACCACCGGGCAGCCCTCTTCTCCTCCTCCTCCTCCTCCTCCTCCTTTCCCCCAACTCCTTTCTTTATTTTCATTTCTTATCACACACTCAAAATACACTTGCGCAAGAAACAGAAGTGATTATTATTATTATTATTATTTATACCCCGCTCTTCAGCCAAGGCTATCAGAACGGCTTACAATTTGTTAATTAGGCATAGATAATTATGATGGACATAGCTGTGTCGTTCTGCACAGTCAGAGTTCTTGTAGCACCTTTGAGACCAACACAAAGGAAGAAGCCCACATGCACCTGAGGAAGTGGACCTAAGCCTACGAAAGCTCATGCTGCCAACTCATTCCTTTCACTTAGTCGCAAAGGTGCTACAAGACTTCTCTACACAAGAGGCAGAAGCGATATAGACATTTTTTAAAGGCTCGTGTGAAAACAGAAGCTGTGCCGAAGCTGCTCTTCAATCCTTAGGAATGGAGCATGGGTTTGGCGTGGCTTCCGGACTCTTACTACACATACATCATTGAAACAGCATACCTCCAAAGTGACCCAAAGCAGCTTTATTTTGGCCTGTCTGTTTGGGCCCTCAGTCTGCAAAAGTTCGTGCTGCCAACTTCCTTCAGTAAGGGCCTGAACAGACAGACCAAAATAAAGCTGCTTCAGGTCACTTTGGAGTATGTTTAAATGATGCATGTGTCCTAAGAGGCTGGAGGCCATACCAAATCCATGCTCCTGTCCTAAGGACTGGAGCGCAGCTTTTGCGCAGTTTCTGGCCTCTTAAGATGCGTGTGTCATTTAAACAGCATACCTCCAAAGTGACCCAAAGCAGCTTTATTTTGGCCTGTCTGTTTGGGCCCTCA
>NC_056522.1:71066825-71271351 GCF_019175285.1 Sceloporus undulatus | reverse complement strand
GTCTCAAAGGTGCTACACGATCCCTCTACACAAGAGGGAGAAGCAATACAGACACTTCTGTGCAAGACACACACACCCAGGCTCAAAAATACACTACCACAAGAGGGAGAATTCAAAGATATAGCCATGTCAGTCTGCAGAATCGGAGACCTTGTAGCCTCTTTGAGACTTAGCTGAAAGGAAGAAACCTACTATGTATCTGAGGAAGTGGGCTTAGGCCTACAAAAGCTCAGGCTGCCAGCTTCTTTCTTTCTTTCACTTAGGTCCAAACCACACTGCAGAAATAATCCACGCTGAGACCACTTTAACTGCCCTGGCTCAGTGCTACGGGATCCTGGGAATTGTACTTTATTGTGGCCTCAGAGCTCTCTCTGACAGAGAAGGCTAAATGTCTCACAAAACTACAGTTCCCAAAATTCCCTAGCACTGAGCCAGTGTACTGGATTATTACTGCAGTGTGTTTTGGACCTTAGTCTCAAAGGTGCTACAAGATCTCTCTCTACACAAGTTGGAGAAGCAATATAGACACTTTTTAAAGCAGTGATCCCCAAACTGTGCCCTTTAAGAGATTTTGGACTTCAGCTCCCAGAAGCCTCAGCCATGTTGGCCAATAATATGGGATTCTGGAAGCTGAAGTCCAAAATCCCTTAAAGAGTACAGTTTGGGGACCATTGTTTTAAAGGCTCATGTAAAAACCATCAAGCACAGATGAATTTTAAGAGGTCAATAACATGAACTTTGCAGGGGTTTTTTAAGCCATTGACTTACTTAAAAACACTGTGCAAGAGAGAGAATTTAGAGACATAGCCGTGTTAGTCTGTGGAGTCAGAGATCTAGAGAGATCTTGCAAGCACCTGCTTCAGGTCACTTTGGAGGTATGTTGTTTAAATGATGCATGCATCCTAAAAGGCCAGAAGCTGTGCCAAAGCCATGCTCCAGTCCTAAGAAAGCCCATATGCACTTTAGGGAGTAGACTTAAACCTACGAAAGCTCATTCTGCCAACTTCTTTCTTTCACTTAGTCTCAAAGGTGCTACAAGATCTTTCTGCACAACAAGAAGAAGCCATATAGACACTTTTTAAAAGCTCGTGTGAAAACCATCTTAAGCACAGATGAGGTCAGTAAGAAGAACTTTGCAGTTTTTAAGCTGTTGAGTTAAAGCATTGGTTCCCAAACTCTGATCCTTCAAATGCATTGGACTTACAGAATTCCTGAACTGTTGGCTAAGCTTCATTGGGCTTCTGGGAGTTGAAGTCCAAAAGTACTTTGGAGAGCCAAAGTTTAGGAACCACTGATTTAAAGAATTGATTCCCAAACTTAGGTTCACCAGATATTTTAGACTTCAGTTTCTACTATTCCTGATTATTGGTGGCCAAGCTGACCGGGGCTTCTGAAAGGCAAAGTCCAAAACACCTGGAGGACCAGAGTTTGGAAACCACTGATGTAAAGTACTGTATTGTTTTTCAAGTATAGGCTGGGATTCAAGCTTGACAGCTCCTCTCCTTAATTCCACATGTGAGGATTGTTGGAATTTAATGAAGTTGGGAGTTTATATATTAAGAACAGCAGCAGAGTGAGTGAGTGCGTCTCCATCTTCTGTCTTCTCCCCCCTCACAACTTATTTATCTATTTATTTCATCTGTAGGCCACCTTCTCCCAGAAAGGGTTCCAAGGCGATTCACAAGAGAAAAAGCATTTTTAAAAAGTTTACAATAAGAACTTAAATACAAGTAAAATCATCTTGCCCTGTGAGGAGCGACTTAGGGAGCTGGGTAAGTTTAGCCTGGAGAAGGGACAGTTAAGAGGTGATATGATATCCCTGTTTAAGTATTTGAAGGGATGTCATATCAAGGACGGAGCAAGCTTGTTTTCTGCTGCTCCAAAGATTAGGACCCGGCACAATGGATGCAAGCTACAGGAAAAGAGATTCCTTCTCTACATTAGGAGGAACTTCCTGACAGTAAAAGCTGTTCAGCAATGGAACGCATTTCCTCGGAGAGTGGAGGAGTCTTTGCAGGTCTTTAAACAGGCTGGATGGCTATCTGTCAGGGGTACTTTTGATTGTGAGTTCCTGCATGGCAGACGGTTGGACTGGATGGCCCTTGGGGTCTATTCCAACTCTGATTCTAAACCATATAAAATCAGCATAACACAAAAAGTTAAAAACATGAATAAAACATACACCCCACCTAAGAGTAACAGCTGTTGTTGTTATGCAAAGGGATTTATTGTTTATTATTATTTATTTCATTTGTATGCCACCTTTCTCCCAGAAAGGGACTCAAGACAGCTCACAAGTTACAAACATTTTTTAAAACTTTACAATTTAAAAAAAACATTTAAAATCATCTTGTTAATATAGTATAAAATGAACATACAAACATAGGAAAAACGTGACTAAAATGCACACAGCCCATATAAAAGCCACCCTGTAATGATTTTTAAAAGCCTGCCCGAATAAAAACATGTTTGCTTGCCAGCGAAATGGAAGCAGGTAGGAAAACCTCTACCCTTCTGCAGCTCCCAGCAGCTTCTGTTCTTCCATGCTACCATGTAGATAGAGCTCAGGAAGAGTTGAGTTTCCACTTCTGGACATCCTCCCTCTGCAGTCTCCTTTCCAAGCTTCTCCGCTCTCCAAATATTTTCGGGAGGCTGGCATCAAAAATGAAGAACAACTTCTTGAGAGCACCGATAGATGGCTGATATGTTAACTTTGGAGCAAGGGGGCAGTTTAGGATTGTTGCAACCTGTGGGTGAACTCCTGAGTTTTCATAGTATTAAAGCCATCCTCCTTGTATTGGGTTGTTGTTGGTTATGGCTGCATCCGCACTGCAGAAATAATCCAGTTTGACTCCACTTTAACTACCATGGCTCAGTGCTATGGAATTTTGGGAATTGTAGCTTTGCTCTGATCCCCCCAAACTACAGTTCCCAGAATTCCATAGCATTGAGCCATGGCAGTTATAGTGGAGTCAGACTGGATTATTTCTGCAGTGCAGGTACAGTCTATGTTAGATTAATGTGTTGTCCTCTATGGTGTTGTAAGAAGATGCTTATACATAACGCACGATTTTTAGGAATGGATATCTCTGCCAAGAGCTTACAGTCAAAATACTCACGTGCCTCGGCAGTGAGTTGTTTGCAGCAGTTGGAACCAGTACAGCAGATGAGTAAATGCCGTATCACATATGGAAACTGTATAAACAAGAAGCAATACATTGCATGGCAAGTGAACTGCTAAATACTACTGTTGTTACCCCCATCTCTTAATAAGGAAGGCAATCCTGAATCAGCTCCTCGGATTTGTGATACATGGCCTGACCTTGGTAGCAACCACGGGGAGCATTATTCCTTCAGTTGTAAATCAGTGAGAGAGAATTTATGTTTTTCTAAGCAAAAACATACTGGTTGACACTTGGTTCTTTTGCGTCCAACTTGCATTTATGTTTTCATATCCTCTTCTTACTACTACTTACTACTAGTTTGCTAGTAATATTTTCCCTTTTTATAATTTTTGCAAATTCAGACTAAAATCTGGAGGGGCTTGTGGACAGTTTCTCCATTGTTTTAGCTACCTCAGAGTTAAATATTTAGGGTATTTACTCAAAACATAATTTAATTAAAAGACAGGACTTCCCAACAGAATAAAGACTATATTTAGCAGACTATTGAAAGATTAGTGTATCTGCAGGTTGAACAGAAGTAAAGATTGGAATTGTGCAGAGGCTAATGTAACTGGCATGGCCTAAAATGCACCAAATATCCTTCTGATGGTCATGCTTTTAAAATACTTTAGCAAAGTCAGTAAAAATGGCTGAATTTAGCAGTAAGTTATTCTGATGAGACTTTAACATGTTTTATAGCATGTGCTTTGAAATCGGATTTGTTCCTCAACAGACATAGCCATGGAGTGATCTATCACTAAACTCTGGCATTTGTGCGTTCTCATAAAAGCTACCTTGGATTATGACCCTGAAGCACATAATATAGTCACCCTGTTAAAATGGACACATGGGTCTGTTGTGATTGGATGGATGGTGGCATTGAAATACTAGGGTATTGTTGTATTGCATCCTCAAGCTTCCCTGAGAAAACAGGAGGATAGAAAAGTAATAATTAATAGCTCACTTTGGGTGAGTGGAAACTTCTTAAAAGTTGGCAGCCAGATATGTTTTGTTTTTGTTGTTGTTTTGTTCTACACGCCTTATACTCATACACACTCTGACACTCATGAGGCAGAAGTTTAAAATGTCTTAAGTTTGTTAATGTTCAGGTTGTCAGGAATGACACTTGCTATGTACTCTTGGCTAGAAAAGCTGCTAGTAGGTATATATACAGTGAAATGAAATGTAATGTTTGATCTGATCTGAAAATTCAAAAGAAGTTTAAGGAAGTTGACACTTTAACTGCTTTCTGTGGAACTTAAAAAGTACACTAAAAGAGAAACTGAACAATGCTGAAACTGAAACTAACTTTTGATTTATTTGTTTTTCACTTTTTAGGCTAAAGAAATAGTATTAATAGTACAAAGTAGAACATAATTTGCATCTGTTTAGTGTCTAAAGTATGTTAAGCACCTATGCACAGAACATAGAGATGTTGTAGGTCCCTTTTAAGGTTGAAATGGTACATTAAATATATTCCTACCAAGATAGCTGAATAATGTAGAAAATGTAAAGGAACACATTGTGTCAAGTCACAATCTTGAGGTTGTAACCAGTGAAACTAACATTAGACAAAGGTTTCTCCCAAACACATAATCCTAAAAACTTTTAATTATCTCTTCTGTTGTTTAATACTTTTGAGATCTGAGGTATCTGCTTCCAAGGATAAGTGGATATTTTATTCAGTAGGTAGGGGATACATTTTGTATTAGTGATGTTTTTCTAGGCAGTAATGGGAGTGCCACTGACTGACAGTTTGCTGACACACCAAACTTACTGTAAGAAAGTGCAGTATAATTTTCCCATCATCTTAACATTTCATTGTAACCAGAAGCATGTTTTCTTTCCTTTTGGAGGTCATGAAACGTGTACGCACAGAACAGATTCAGATGGCAGTTTCCTGCTACCTCAAACGCAGGCAGTATGTAGACTCAGAAGGTCCTTTGAAGCAAGGGCTGCGCTTATGCCAGACTGCAGAAGAAATGGCAGCTAATCTAACAGGTAACTAGTAAAATTGTTTATAGGAACTCTGCATCACTCTTGTTAGCAACATGAGACATCTAAGCAATTAATTGAGGACAGACTGGAAAATGAATGATCACATGATTCTCTAATACTCAGGTGAGACACAAGGTGTGTCCAAATATTAGAAAGCTATAAAATATTTTTTGAGTGAGATGTATTTCTAGCTTGTGGCTTTTCTTCAAACAAGACAATCAAAATGAAGTATGCAGTAGGCATGCTGCTATTCCCAGATGTCTGAAATGACTCATCTGAGAGCTATGTGGTTGGACTTTACATGTGGGAATTTTAAGAAGGATTCTACTTTGATGGCAGAGAAACTAAATGATCTTGGTGTTCTCTATGCTATGCTTGTCAACAGATCAGCAATATATATTACTACTAAATAGCAGATTCACCTTTTGTGGAACCTATAGTAAATAGTTTAACCTCGTACTTTTTGTTGTGAGAATTTCAGCAGCAGTGCAATGTTATTTTTGACTGGGTACTTTCTATTTTAAAAATTAGTTTTGTTGGGAGATCAAAAAGTTTAAAAGTAGTGTTAAACAAAATTATAAACAGGTGTATTCTGAGATAGCTGGTACCTTAAAGCAATAGAACTTTAAAAGGTACACTTCAACCTAAAAAAAATAAAGCACTTTAAAGTTTCCATAAATCGGGGAGGAGAGATCCATGCAGCAAACCTAAAGAATAGCAGGTGGGCATTTTTTGACCTATGGGCTAAACCAGTTTAGAAGAGGTTGAGAGTGGGGGGAGTGGCTATATTTCAGCATTGAAAATAGTGTTCAGCAGGGCAAAGCAACCCATGCTTGGAAGATTTAATTCTTACTAAATTGGATATGTTCCCACCAACTGTATAAAGCACAGCTCAATTTTGTAAGTCCCAGTGCGCAGCCTACATACCAGTGTAATTCTTGGGAAGCTATTTAAGTTAAGTTACATAATTCCAGTTACTGATTGGATTTACCACCAGGAGAACATGAAAACAATGTTCGAGTAACCAGCTGTACATTTCAAATGGCTTACATATATTCAGAGTCATCTTTACCATGTAGTATTGTCTAGAAAGGCATTTACTGTACTTTTTTACAGTGCACCTGCATCATACGCTGGCACGTTATACATGACTTTCAGTTTACGCTGAAAGCCATGCAGCAAAGAGGAAATGACACGTTGCCCATGGCGTGTGCACTGTACTGCGTGCATGACCCCATTAGTTTCAACTTGCCTTACGCGGTGGGGTCCAGAATGGATCCCCCGCATAAAGCAAGGGCACACTGTACTATGTATTTAAGTATGAAGATACTGAAAACCTGGTCCCTGATTTTCTTTAAAGCATTAGAGAGTTTAACACTATCAGTGGGTGAAAGGGGGGCAACCATACAAAATGTTGGACATACTGGTGCAAATTCTAAAATCTTTATTGTACTATTAGAATTTAAATGATTATAAGAATTGCATAGTGCAGGTTTCTTACAGCAGCCTCATTCCTAATAAGGCTTAAGGTTGTTCTGTTGTTGTCAACTGTCAAATAACGTACAGAAGGTACTTCTGACAGATTTGGGAGATCCCTCCTTTTGCTTCAGGCCATTCAGCATGTCCCAATTGCTCGGATGAGGTGTCTTGGGCGATAGAGGAGAAGTCAGTGCAGGTATTTCCATCACCATGTGTTTCTATGGATTCAGCCCAATTCAAAGTAGTATTCATTGCTGCATTTATTTAAAATTGCGTAAGCCTGGATTCACACCAACTAGTGTCTATCTGTTTGATTATTTCCTAATAAGGAACTTGTTTCCACCATATTTATGAATGGGCCTCATCTGAGAAAATTCTGAAATGTTAGGTGATCCAAATTCTCCATAGTATTTGAAGAACTAGGTGTTCAGACACCGGTGTCTTTCTCTCATGTTACATGTTCAGTATGGCTGCATGTGTGAATTCATTCCATTTATCACATAAGAAAACTGAAGCTACATGGGCACGATTTTCTATAAGCATATCCCAGTTCCCAGGGATTTCAAAACACAAGATTTTGTTTTAAAAGAAGCAACTTGCAATTGGTATGAGGATAAAATAAATGAAGAGAATAACAAGAGGTCCATTGTCACAGAAGGAGAAATAATACAGCTCACTCACCATAAAAATTTCATCTTTTATGTAAAAATTACTATGTGGATAGCAAGTGCAAAATTATCAACTTTTTGAGTAACCCTTTTGTTTGTTCAGTGATAATGTTGGAGTCTCTGGGTTTTTTTTCTTTACTAGCTTGTCAAAGCATTTAGTATATGGATATTTTGGTGTAAGTATAGTAGTATGTACAGTTTCAAAGCCTTCTGGAAACTAATTTTCTTCATCTTTGTTTATTACCTAGTCCAATCTGAATCAGGTTGTGCAAACATTATCTCTGCTGCACCCTGCCTAGCAGAGCCGCAACAATATGAAGTACAGTTTGGGCGATTATGCAGTTTTCTTACAGGTGGGTAGCAACTCAAAAGGAAGTATATGCTTGTCAATTGAGAAGGCAGTAAAGCTTTGTGCCAGCTTTGTCCACAGGGTCTGGAAAGAGATTTCCTTCATTTAATAATCTTTGCAGGGATGTCTTCCACCTGCTCCTTTCATTTAGCTTCTGTGTATTAGATTCTGCACCTAACAAATGCAAAAGTGCTTCCTAATATTTTGGTGGATTTTATTCCCCACTGCAAGAATACACAAAACAATGCACCACAACCAAATGCAAAGTTTTGGTAGAGAGAAGGGGGAATAAGTTTAAAGAAAGGAAAAAGAGCAACCAAATGCAGGTCTGCTTGCCTGCCCCTCATTTGCTCCTATCATTAGTCCTGTAGTGCATTTATTCAAGGCCTGGGGAAAATGTAGTGCTGCCTATTTTGGTATATTCCCTATCCTAGCATTTCAGATCTGGAAATATAACTGTAACAAGAATGTTGTTGTAGCACCTTTCCCATAAGATATAAAGAACATTCCAATTATTCTGGCTAATTCTTGGAATTTTAAAGAAATGTCATTTCACTTCCCCATACACTTTCCCAGTTGCAAAATAACACCATAGTAGGATAGAGAAAAGATGAACAAACAAGTGAAGCACTAAAAACATTGGGCAAGTTTTGTAAAGCAGTTGGCTGCACTGAAGGAAGAAAATGTCTCTTCTTAGTTTGCATTAGATTTGGGCCTGTTACAGACTGCCAAAATAAAGCTGCTTCGGGTCTCTTTGGAGGTATGCTGTTTAAATTATGCATGCATCCTAAGAATCCGGAAGCTGCACCAAAGCTGCACTCCAGTGCTTAGGAATGGAGTGTGGCTTTGGCAGGACCTCATCATTTAAATAGCATACCTCCAAAGAGACCCGAAGCAGCTTTATTTTGGCAGTCTGTAACAGGCCTATAAAACTTTTCTGTACTTCCAAGAGATTAAAATGCTTAAAGAGACCATCTGAAGAAATACAGGCAGAAGAGAAATATGGAGAAAGGAAGCCAAGCTGTTTTCAGCTGTAATACAGTCTGTCTTCTAAGCCGAATCTGCACTGCAGTAATAATGCAGTTTGACACCTTTTGAACTACCATGGCTCCACGCTATGGAATCCTGGGATTTGCGGTCTCTGACAGAGAAGGCTAAATACCTCACAAAACTACAAATAACAATTTCATAACAAAAGTATGTGTCAGGAAATGTTTGAAATAGTTACAGAACAGGTCCAAAGCCTTACCATAGTATTTGCTTTGACCCCATTAGAGTCTGGTGACTCTCATCAAGCATGTGGATTTTTATAGCAAAGGAAACAAATGCTTTAAATGGTAATGAAAATGCAGTTTTTTGTATCTTTGTAAGGTGAGCTGCAATCCAAGAAAGTCTCTGCCAAATAAAAATTGTTAATTTATCAGAAGACAGTTTCTTGTTTTGGTTGAAACAAAGAAAGCATGGGTAAACCAAGAGTGGATGCTTGTGTTGAAGAAATTTGTGCTCTGTTCAGTTTTGGTATTCAGGACAAGTTCTTGGGCTCAGAATTCTTTAACTTTAAGTGTCTTGTCTCTTGTGCTATCATATTGGTGGATATGGGAAGTCTTATAGAAAGATGAAATAGCTCTCACAAGCCTGATGTCATACCACCCCTGCCCCAGAAGATGATTTGTCATTTTTTTCATCGCAATCCCTTCTGAGAACCGAGTAAGATAAAAGTAATATCTCCTTGCCTTTGGTGTTTAGATTCGGACTCCCAGCACAGCCATGAAGTGATGCCTCTTCTGTATCCCCTCTTTGTCTACCTCCATCTTAATATGGTCCAAAATGGCCTAAAGAGCACAGTGGACAGTTTCTATAGTCGCTTCCATGGGATGTTCTTGCAGAATGGCTCCCAGAAAGACATCATTGAGCAGTTACAAACTACACTAACAATTCAGGACATCCTGTCTAACTTCAAGCTCCGGGCATTTCTGGACAGCAAATATGTCGTCCGCCTTCAAGAAGACAGCTACAACTTTCTCCTTCGCTACCTCCAGAGTGATAACAACACTGCTCTCTGCAAGGTCCTTTCTTTGCACATCCATTTAGATGTGCACCCAGCCAAGAGGATGGATTACCAGTTATATGCTAGTGGTGGCTCTTCACGCAGTGAGAGCAATGGCCTAGAACCCACTGACATGCCTACTTCCATCCTACAAAATGAGGCAGCGTTGGACATCCTGCAGGATAGCATTAAAAGAGTCAAAGATGGGCCACCTTCACTCACAACCATATGTTTCTATGCGTTCTATAACACTGAGCAGTTGCTAAACACAGCAGAGATCTCACCAGATAGCAAGCTGCTTGCTGCTGGATTTGAAAATTCCTGTGTAAAACTATGGAGCTTGCGGTCCAAGAAGCTGAAATCTGAGCCTCATCTGGTAGATGTGTCCCAAATGCACCTGGCTTGCGACATCTTGGACGAAGAGGTGAGAGACTCTTTTCACCATTATATGTGGGTGGAGTGTCTTATTTTTATAATGAATGGTTTATGTGAGGTGTTGTCTCTGAGCAAATTTCTCTTATGGTGCTTTCCTCTTGCTCATCATTCATAACTGTTAGAAAGTTGGGAAGTGGTTTGAAGACTAACCATAATGTCCAGTTGAAACTTTAGGTAGTCTCTGTTGATTGAAGTACAGCAGGTCTGCTTTATTTTGCTTTCCCCCAATAAATGCATAAACATTTACATCTTCATTAGCAATTGACCAATTATTCCTTCAGAAGATTGCTTCACCCTTCACATATACTTATATTTATGCATCCTAATGTCTTAAAGGCAGCAGTTAGGTGCTTCAAACTCTGTGGGTCAGAGGGAGTGTGGGAAGAGAGAGACTGACAAGATAGTTTGACTGTTCATCTTAAAAAGCTTACATCTCATCATCTTGCCCCATGCCTCAGAATGACTGAAGGTGGCTTTTCGGGTGGGGCTTGAAACAATGGAAATGTAAACATTAATGGGAGATACCACATAATAAAACCAAGATAAAACTAGTAGCAAAAATAATAATACCAGATCATTTAAAATCAACATAAAGCCAGAAGTAGAGTAGTGCTTTAATCTAAAAGCACTAACAATGCTAAAAGCACTATAATCAGGGCTGTGGAGTCAGTACTCTTGACTCCTCTGATTTTCTAGTGTCTACCTTTTTCCCAAATTGCTAGTGTATATTAATTAGTGATAACATATTTACTGCAGTAAAATGTTAGTGCAGGGTATTTCATCACCATTATGTGAATCATTTGAGCTATTAGATTGGTAGAACAGAAAATATATTTGATTCAGATTTTGGAAAAAGAAAACTTCCCAAAATTCTTGTGAAGGTAAATATGCAACAAACTACTAGATAGTTACTAAATCTTTCAAAACATAAGATATAAGTATAAAATTATATATTTGCCATATATTTTTTATAATACCATATTATAAGGTTTTATTTTGAAGTTGGTGTTGGAGTCAGTATATTTATACTGACTCTTCCTCCCAAAATTGCTTCCGACTCAAGGACTCTGATTCCACAGTCCTGCTAATAATGTCTAGGAGAGCAAAAAAAATGTTTGTTCAATGGGCCAAAGACTATAATGTAGTCAACAGGTGAGCCTCTCTGAGGAGGGTATTCGACAGATATTCAGATTTGAGGATATAGTTGCTCCTCCTTTTTTGTGGACTTGAGATGACCACCGTTATTTTCAGTGGGGTGCTCCCTCTGCACACTTGTGGTCATGTGCCCCATTCAAGCCTATGGGGCTTAAATATAGGCGAGTCTCCGTTTTTGCAGGGAGAGAGGGGTTTTCGCAATGGATCCGTGTAAAAAACGGAAAGTCAACTGTATTTTCATAAACATAATGGGATATCTTGGAGATAGGACCCAAATCTAAACATGAAATTAATTTATGTTTTTTTATTATGCTTTATACATAATATTTTATTACATGAAGATAATATTTTTAATAATATTGTGCATGAAAAAAGGTTTTGTACATTGAACCATCAGAAAGCAAAGGTGTCATTTTCTTGGCCACCCATTTGGAGAATTTTGGATTTTGGAGTATTTTGCATTTTAGAATTCTAGATAAGGAATATCCAAACAGTAGTTGAAACAAATTACATGAGCTAATGATAGGAGTTTTCATCTTGAAAGATTTTTGCTTTTGTTTTTTAAAACTAAAACAAAGTTATTGTGTATTTTTTCCTTCCCTCTCATTTCACATTAAATTTCTTTTTTTAATTTCTAAAATGCTAAATGCAATGTCTGATTGTCAGTTAACAATTCAGAATTTTTAATAGGTGAGAAATTATATTGCCTTACACTTTTCAGTACGTTATTGAAAGCTAGTATTTAAGCTTCAGTTTACCATAATAACCAGACTCAAGCCTGTTGCTAATGTAAATGTAATCTTATGGCCATTTATCCAGCAGTTGAATTAAGCCAGGGGTACATTGTGGTAGAAATGAGGCACAAGAAAGAGCACATTGCTTTTACAAAGCATTAAAATAATGTGAAATTTGAACTCAGCGATTCTGGAGCCAAGAACATAATCTGAGCCATGGAACTATGACAGACAGGTTTGTTCTTTTAATATACATAAATCTGGAGCAGTGAGATGTCTCCTGTCTGTGCTCTAATTACAGTGGGCCCTTGGTATCTGCTGGAGTGTGGTTCCAGGATCCCCCATGCTCAAGTCCTATCAAATACAGTAATGTTGTCCCTTATATAAAATGGCAAAATCAAGGTTTACTTTTTGGAATGTATATATTTTTAAAAAATATTTTCAAGCTGTGGATGGTTGAATCCGTAGATTAGGATTCTATGGATGGAGGGCTGACTGTATATTCTAGTTGAAATTTTTTTAGTAAAATTATTGAATATAAAAGGAGGTTTTCCTTTCATCCTCTAACTGCTCTACATGATTTGGTTAGTTGGTGCTTTCACTACTACACATCAGAAAAGATAATAACACAGAACTGGAAGTCAATAACAGTTTTGTACCATAATATTTCATCTATAGTTGCTAATATAAATGGAATTTTCTGGCCATTTTTCTGGCTGCTGAATTAGCCCAAGAAGAAGATTACAATATGGCAATTGGGACACAAGAAAGACATAAACAGTCTTAATTGCTTATTGTTGTTGTCTTTTGTATTCATTTTTCAGAGAATGGTGGAGGGAGATGTGCAGTTACAATTTATGTCGTTGTAAGAAAAGCCTAGAATGATAACTGAAATCTAAAGCAGTTGGAGGTGTTTTGAAAACACATTTGTAGAGCTAGGATACTGAAAGAAAAGCTAACTACTGTACTATTGCTGGTTTTAAATAGTTCTAAAATTGTTGACATTTTTGGGTAACCCATGGCCTAATGATTGGTAATAAATGAGTGAGTAAAACAACACTTTCACCAGAACTACAGCCCTTTCTTGTTAATGTGGGATTATTTTGTTGTTGCAAATGTAGCTTCTGCGTATTAATTTATCTTTTAAACACATTTTATTATTTATAACTTTTTCCTATATAAATATTTCTCATTGCACTATGATATGTTGGGTGGCTAACAAAGAAATATAAAATATAATAAAACCATAAGAAAAGCAGCAAAAAAACCCCACCTCAACTATGGTCCAAAACACACAGCAGAAATAATCCAGTTTGAGACCATTTAACTGCCCTGGCTCAATGCTAGGGAATTCTGGGAACTGTAGTTTTGTGAGACTTTTTAGCTTTCTCTTTCAGAGAGCTCTGATGCCACAATAAACAACGGTTCCCAGGATTCCTTAGCACTGAGCCAGTGCAGTTAAAGCGGTCTCAAACTGAATATTTCTGCAGTGTGTTTTGGACCCTTGTTTACTAAAATCAGTTATAATCACAGGCTTTGGACAGAAGATCTCTAGCAAAAGACTGCTGTGGAAGTGGTAATATAGGGAACTGAAGCAAGGAAACACTAAGTCTGATTGTTTCTGCTCTATAAGTTCTATTTGTGCTGTAGCTGGGAGGGAAAAATTTGGTTCTGCCCTTTAAAATTGATGCTGGCACTTCTAGAATGGGTACTAGCAAGGCATTGCTGTTACAGGAAGAAAAAATGGTGCCTGTTACACACTGGGGAAACTGGAGAACCAAGGTCTGTTGCTGTCAAGTGAAATTGTCTGCGGTGGGGGATGTTAATTACATAAACACTGTAGTTGATACATTTAATGAAAAATGTTATTTTTCTCCATGAGCTACAAAGGAATTGCAAAAGGAAAATGGGATAAAACACGGAACCATTTGAATCAAACATCACATAAAAATGTTCAAATACCCAATTCCTGTTTATTGTATGTGTTTTTAAACTTGCATAAGTTTTTCAATACATTTGTATAGTATATATTTGTAGATTTAGATGTGGTATTTTGATCTTGATCTTCATTTAGATAGTTATTTTGCATTGTTTCTTGTTGTTGTTTGTGAAAAAGACATGCCAACTACTTGTTTAAATAACAAAGCTATGCTTGACAACATCAGACCTTGTTCTTCATTTTTCTCTATGCCAGCAAGGTATCCCATAAATTAGTGGCAGTCTAGTAGTATACATAAGACTACACTCTGTTGTTACGCATCTTGGACATCATTGAGTTAATCTGCATTTTTACCAGTACTGTATGTTCTCTGAACAGAATAAAATTCTGTCCTCTGTATTCCTTGCAGGATGAAGATGATGATACTGTGGGTACAGAAATGAAGCTACTTCGAGGGCACTGTGGACCAGTGTATAGCACAAGGTTTCTTTCAGACAGTTCAGGACTGTTGTCATGTTCAGAAGATACATCCATCAGATATTGGGACCTTGGAAGTTTTACAAACACAGTGATGTACCAAGGGCATGCTTACCCTGTGTGGGATCTGGACATCAGTCCTTGCAGCTTGTATTTTGCAAGCGGTTCCCATGACCGCACAGCAAGACTTTGGGCATTTGATCGGACGTATCCCCTGCGAATATACGCGGGCCATTTGGCAGATGTGGACTGCATTAAGTTTCATCCTAATTCTAATTACTTAGCAACAGGATCTACAGATAAAACAGTGAGGCTCTGGAGTACCCAGCAAGGAAACACAGTGCGTTTGTTTACAGGTCACCGGGGCCCAGTGCTATCACTTGCATTTTCTCCAAATGGTAAGTATTTGGCTTCAGCAGGTGAAGACCAGCGGTTAAAGTTGTGGGACTTGGCATCTGGCACGCTTTACAAAGAACTGAGAGGGCACACAGATAATATCACCAGCCTTACTTTTAGTCCGGACAGTAGCTTAATTGCTTCTGCATCAATGGACAACTCTGTTCGAGTGTGGGACATTCGAAACACTTACTGTAATGCTCCTGTGGATGGCTCTTCCAGTGAACTAGTTGGTGTATATACTGGACAGATAAATAATGTACTCAGTGTACAGTTCATGGCCTGTAATCTTCTTTTAGTGACTGGAATTGCACAAGAAAATCAGGAACATTAATTTTTTTTAAATGGGGGGGTTTGAAAGCCAGAGTTTATTATAAATTGAGATTATATATAATTGACTGTGAATTTTTTTCTCACATGTGGCAGACGTGTCCAGAATGATGGAAATACTGTACTTGAAGATGTCTTGTATTGTTGCAAAAGGATAAAGAGCAGCAGAGAACATCATTGTAGTTGTATAATAGTAGTGCAAGGGCAGGAAGCAATGGGTGAAATCCAGCAGCACAGAATATTTTCTTATAGGGATAACCCAAAACCTGGTCAAAACAAATAAAACCCACAACTGGGCATTTGCACTTAATTATCTTGAATACACCCATCCTATATACATTTACCAGAGGTTTTTCAGTCTGGCTATATCAACTGTTTGGTTTAATTGACTTTCTCTGCGAAAATTTCTGTGGGACTAGAATTATTGCCTTGGAAAGAAAAAAAAGTATTATGTTCTACAGATGCTCTCAAGTATAAGCAACATTACAATAATGTTTAAAATAACTGAGACAGACTTCCAGCTTGTTAATATAAAAGTAATGGAGTTGGTTCTAGATTTCATCTTTCGTTAATGGAAGGGCTATTTCATCCACAGAAGGCTTTTGATCTAGAAAGCAATTCTGTTAGTGAAAGTGGTGGGGAATACATTAGACAATTCCAATCACCTCCTACCATGTTCCAGAAAATCCAAAATTCTCCAGCGAAGATTTTCAAAGGGTGCAACAGACTGCAGCAAAAGGGAGATTAGTAAAAGCTGCTCCCCACCCCTTCCACAGGCAGGAGAAGACTGAATCAAAGCCATGATATTTTTTTAAAAAAATAATTGGACATATATAACAATGGCTGTCTTTATAAGAAGATAAAATTGGGTTGGCTGTCTCTAAAAAAAGATACAACTGGGATGTAATTCCTTATTTCACTTATAATATATGTAACTGTCAGTAGATCAAAAGTTCAGATTTCCCTTACCCCCAAATCTAGTTGCACTGTGATGGTGATACAAAATACTAATGATTGATGGGGTACCTTGCCTCTTGAAAAGAACCAGCAAAAACATGTCTAGGTTTGTAATCGCATGTTTCAATTTATAGTAGGAAAGGACCCATTTCATCTCACCAAAAATATTTTCTACAGATAAATGTGGACAAAGGTATATGGAGAACTGTATTAGTAAATTATTAACTGTAAGAGGATGCAGCATTGCCAGTTTCTGATGTTTTCCACTGAATCTGGAAATATGGATTTCATGAAGTTTTCATACAAAAGTGAGCATGAAAAATTTGGGAAGTGGAGGTGGGGAAAGCAACTTTAATTACTTAATTCTAAGAAAAGATTGAATATTTCTGCTTTCAAGAAAGAGGTTTTGTAATTTTTTTCTATTAAAGCATTTAGTTTAAACAGGTTTGGCATCTCTTTGTGGAAAAGCGTCTTTTAGGCTTCATAAAGCAGAGGGATCTGTTTTTTGTCTCATTGGTTGCTCCTTACTTTTTTGAACAAGGGAAAAAGGTCTTCTGCAAGTGTACGCAGGGAGAGGTACTGATATTCCTAGTCACCTGGCTTTGCACATATCCTTTGGTCCTCCTGAGGTTGCTGGTTTACACTTCCTATGATCCCTGGTTATTTGCCTTGCTGAGTGGGATTGATGGTAATAGTAGTCTACCAGCTTCTGGAGAGCTACAGTTTTCCCTTGGACTACAGGTAAGTATATTGAAGATGATAGGTGGTGTGATTTGTTGCTTTGCATTAAAATAAAAAGATAACTATTCTTAATTCTTACGTTAAAGATAGCTATTTTAGTCCCTTCCTTTAGCCCATAAATAACAGATCAGATTATACCTGGAAAACATCAACTGTCTTGTCTAAACTTCCCAAGAAAGGCAGAGTAAAAATTTGAGCTCAGGTATGTCTGTTTTCAAATCAAACACTACAAACTGTTGAACTGAAATGCAGTGTAACTAAGCTTAATGTAAGAAATCTTAGTAGACTTCTAAGTATTGGTGGGAATAAAGAATCTCGTAACATCTTAAAGACTAACAAGTTATATTTGGTATAATCTTCCATTCTATTTCATCAGATGAACTGAGCATTGTCTCACTTGGCAGATATTTATACATATGGTTGAGTGTGGGGATTGTGGGAGCAGAAAAATTAAAAGATAAAATGGAAAAACAAAATGTTTTAATAGTGGTCCTGTTAAATAGAGTGGCAAGGACATGAGGATATACATAAAAAGATTAGCATATACTGTATGTGGTGATGAAAAGTCTTTTCCAATCCAAGAATGACATAAACTTTAACTTCTGGATGAATTGCAGTGACTGCACAACTTAAATCACTTCAGCCAGAGGAAAAAGGAACTGCAATAAGTACAAGCCATGAAAATTGCCTGTAATAGAGACATCCCTGCATAGATTAACAGATATAGAGTCAGACGGTCTTTGTCCCTATTTGAGCCACTGTAGACAGTTAAATCGCTTGCCTTGGTGAATTCTTATTTAGCTTATATGGGCCCGTTACAGACGGGCCTTAAAGTGTGCGCTCTGCGCGTGCTATGGTTAGAAAGGGGCGTCCTTTCTGGAAGCCCCCAACCCGAGCACGCGCAGAGCGCGCACAAAATAGCGGCAGCCGTTCCACACGGCCACCGCCATTACGTCACAACCTCGCCGCCTCCAAATGAGGCGGCGCAGACGTGACGTCCTTGCGCCACGCGAGGGCGCTTAGAGCACCCTTTATGCAGCGCAAGAAGGAGCTCTGTTTCGGAGCTCCTTCTTGGCTTTGCGTCGCCTTCAGACGCTGTGCCAGCGACGCGGAGGAGAAAGGGGCCAAGCGGCCCCTTTCTCCTCCTCCCCGCCACCACAGGGTGTCCTTGGGGCTTGAAGCCCCAAGGACACCCCTTTCCAGGCTGCAGGGAAGGGGCCTTTTGCCGCTTCCCCGCGGCCCGGAAAGCGGCGGATCGGGGCCTCAGCGGCTGCCGTTCTGACCACTGAGGCCCCGATACAGCAGGGAAAGGGGTGGGTGCACGCCGCCCCAAACGGGCAGTATGTAACCCGCCATGGATTCCATATTTGTGTCCCTCTACTCTGGCATAAACACTAGTCTCCTACGTTAAATGCTGCTGGGCATTGTGAATGAGAAATTCTTGTCTTCAAAGAACACAAGATTGGGGGGGGGTGTTCCCACCCTGACACTTGAATGTTCTACTTCTCATTTGGAATATATTTGGTTATATGGATAAAAAGTTAAGTGGTGACATACATGGTTAACAAAGAAGGGTTGTTTCAATTGTGGCATTTTTCTTTTCCTGCTACATTTACTGGGCAAATTCTTTTATATTTATTTCCAGTCAAGTGTATTTTGGATTTAATTATGTACTTTATAAACATGGAATACAGTAAGACACATTGTAGACTGCATCAATAGGGATGTAATGTCTAGATCAAGGGAAGTAAGTAATAGTACCACTCTATTCTGCTTTGGTCAGACCTCACCTGGAATATTGTGTCCAGTTCTGAGCACCACAATTCAAGAAGGATGTGGACAACCTGGAGTGTGTCCAGAAGAGGAGAACAGAATGGTGAAGGATCTGGAAACTATGCCCTGTAAGGAGCAACGTAGGGAGCTGGGTATGTTTAGCCTGGAAAAGAAAAGGTTAGGAGGTGACATGATAGCCATATTTAATTATTTGAAGGGATGTCACATATAGTATGGAGCAAGCTTGTTTTCTGCTGTTCCAGAGACTAGGACCTGGAGTAATAGATTCAAGCTACAGGAAAAGAAATTCCACCTAAACATTAAGGCGCTTTACAGACCGCCCAAAGCGGGCGCTCTCGCGCCGCTGCCAGTTGCTGCGTCCGGGAACCGCAGCAGCCAAACCGCACGGTTCCCGGGTGCAGCAACAAAGAAGCGCCAAAATGGTGCTTCTTCCTGCGCCTCAGAAGAGGCGCCACAAGGTACAAGGCACGCACTTGCTGCGCCACTTCCAGTGCGCGACGTCCAGACGCTGTGTGTCCGCAACGTCAAAATGGCAGCACCCATCTGTATGCGGTGCTGCCATTTTGATGTAGTCGTTACGCGTGAGGGGCAAGGCGTGTCAGGAAGCGCCGCCCCTCGCGCGTAACGATGACGACGCCCATCCGGAACACACCTATGAAGTTTGGTGGTAAGAGGCTTTAGGCCAGGGCATAGTTCTGCCCCATTAACAGCTGTGTTACTAATGTTGGTTTTCTTTGAGCGAAATGAAATGGCTGTTGTTGTTTTTTGGATGCCACATTGTTTGTGCTGAGCCAGGATCTAAAACTGTGCTATTACAGAACTCCCATGTGACCTTGTCACTAAATGCATAAATAAGCTTTGTCAATGTCCCTACCATCAGAATGTAATTTTTAAAAAATATATTTTGGATAGAAGCCATGCATGATTAAAGTAGCTGTCTACTTCTTAGTAATTAATAGCCTTCCAGGTGTAAAACGTTTCTTAATAGTTCAGTTAATAAAGGTGAATAATAGTAATAATAATAATAATAATTTAACCATATTAATATTGCCATGTAACTTTTTAAACGGCAGAAATCTGGTCTTTGTAACAAAATGATTCTTCACTGTTTTGATTGCCTGTCTGACAAGGCAGAGCTAGCTAATAGTTGAGGATTTGTAAATCAAGATGATATTTTGCAATAGTTTTTGCAGCAGGAAGGTTTCCTTTTCCTTTTACATATCAAAGTTACAAAGCTATCATTACATAGTGCTTAATGTATTTGAGGAAAACATACCCAAGGGCTTCATATTTTTACACTGCTGAACAGTTTTGTTGGAAAACAGCAACTTTAAAGGTCCTCATAGCTCTCAGAACTATATATATTTAGAAGTTTCTTCCATATCTGTCTCAGTCATTATTTGCAATAGCACAATCCTATATGCTTATTTATCAATAAGTTCAATTGAACATTTGTAAACAGTACACTTACTATAATGTTGCAGGCTTGTATGCTCTATGAACTGAAGAGTTCCTTTCATCTACTGAAGGATTTTAATCTAGTTGTGGTTTCCCCTGGAGGAAGAGGTGACAGAAGGAATATTCAATCATTTCCCCTATTTTCTTCAGTCCTCTGAGCCCCCTCCTTATTCTTTCATAGGATAGCATAAACCTGTGGAGTGATGGGGGGGAGGGAATGGGCAAACATTGATTCCTCCCCTTCACCTTTGTCTTATAGGAACAGATTGCACTTTCCTGCAGATCATTAGTGAGCACACAGCCAACATAGGTTGGAAATTCACATTGAGTAACATTATAAGCCTCTGAAGTATTTTGCATAATATTTCTAATGATGATGATTAGTACCCTACACATATGTTGCATGACGAATGCACCAAACTTTCATTGTGGTGCACATGTTGAGGCCACGTTAAATTTTGCCATTTGGAGCTGGCCAGCATACCAGTGCTCTCACATAATTATTAGCTTCATACGTTTTCCAGCTACCAGGCCTCAGGCCCAGGCTTATATTTGGTACTGTGCAGGTCATATACTGTATCTTGGCATAGCCTGTTTTAACTTACAGGTACATACAACCTTCTAAGCACCAGAATGTTTGTCACCATTTCAGAATGTAAGTCTTAATAAGTGGAGGATTTATTAAAGGGAAAGTTCATTAATGTAGATATATGGGGTCAAAAGCAGTATTGCTAACAAGTCAGTATGTTAGAAAACTTTGCCTGTTTGGATGATTTTCAGAATCAGAAAACAGTGTTACCACCCAAAATCAAAGGCAAGTTATTTGTGTCTATGTGCTGTTATAGCACATGGATGTTCATAGAAAAGCCAGCCCTGTTTCTCCTTTTCAGGTGATTGTTTCCTGGCTATGCTGTTTATACCTTCTAGTTAGCCAAGTTATACAAGTTAACTGTGTAATATTGCCTTGTTTCCTTACCCACAGGCCTCAATATATCTCCTAAATGCCCATAAATAAAGCCTTATCATTCTCAGAATACATTGACAAAGCATAAGGCAACCTACATTAAAAAAAAAGCCAGAGTAGTTATTAAAAATTAAATAATTGGTACATGAAAAAGCCTTAATAAATAGGCAGACAAAAAGATTTTCATAACAAAGGAGCTTGTCTGTTTCCTATGGTTTAGAAAAACTGTTTTCCCCACCTGGAATAGAACACCAGATTATCTCAGGCTCCAAGTAGTTTGGAAGGTCTGCAAATGAAGATTTGTATCCTATCAATAAGAAACCTCTCAACTCTTTTAAAAAATTGTGGCCAATAGCTGTAAATATAAACAGTTAACAGTTAATTCTATGGGAGTGTTCAATAGTTTTCAAATGACTTTTAATTGGAGGAAAGGCAACTATAGATGAATAAAATCATCATCATCATCCTCTGAATGAAATCCCCACAGACAGGAGTACAGCACTGCCTGGAATGTGCCTAATTATCTAAGGCTACCTCACTGATTCCTAGATTCTTGGTTGGAATCCATAATACCTGGTAGACTGTGAAACTGTAATAACAGCACATTGAAATGAGCACCTGTTAGTTTGAAGAATGCACAATAAATATCCAATTTCATGCTGTAGAAGGGACACTGTATTCCATCAGATGAGGAAATATTTCTTTCAGGAGAATCTTGTCTAGTGCCTTCTTCCACAATGTTTTGCTATTTATTATACTTGAAATGTATGAAAATATATAAAGTTAAGGCGAGTGGTACAGTGATTTGAGCATAGGACTAGGACTCTGGAGACTGGGGTTTAATTCTCCACTCAACCATGGAAATCTGCTGGGTGACCTTGGGCAAGTCACACCCTCTCAGCCCTAGAAAACCCCATGATAGGTTTGCGTTAGGTTATGGTAAGTAAGAAATGACTTGAAGGCATACAACAACAACAAAAATGAACTTGGGACAAGAAGAGTTATAATGTGGAGCAGTGTATGAATTTAGACACGGAGAAGTCGATCCAGGGCTGCACAGAACTGGGCTAAAACTGTTAGAAATCTATTCCACAGCTCCAGATCCCTTTTTAACCAAGTATAGGTCAGAACAAGAGGTCTCCAAAAATTCATTAGTAAGACTCTGTTCAGGTCTTGCAAACTCCAGAGCACAGCTTCCTTGATTCATTTTATCGACCTATAATGTAGGTCCTTCTCTTTTCCTGCTGTCTTCCACTTTACTCAGTGTTATTATTTGTCCTGTTAGTCATGTCACCTCATTATGAGTCTGAAGTAGAAAGCTTTAGTTAATCATTTTGGCTTCTAATACAAGTTAAGGCTTAATTTGGTCTTTGATATATTCATTTGTCTTTTTGTCTGCCAATAGTATCTGTAGAACTTTCTTCTAGCACCACATTTCAAATGAGCTGATTTTCTTCCTGTCAGCTTTCTTCACTGTCTTGCATTCACAACCATGCATAGAAACTGTTTCTTGTAGTTACTCAATTACAGCCCCTATTTCCTTTTTCTTTCAAGCAAAAATATAAACTGAACACAGGGCCTGAGCACTGTTTCAGATCCAGCTACTTGCCTAGCATTCCTGGCATTGAGTAGGGATGTCATTCAAAAGGTTAGTTCTTCATAACTCTTTCCTATTAACAAAGTCAAAGCCTCAGAACCATACACTAAATAAACAGCTCTTGATATCTGCAGCCAGCCAGCTTCATTCCTCTTCCATTTCTGTGCAAATAAGGGGAACAGGTTCAGCCCATTCTTAAAGGAATTTCAGGACTGAAAGGCATGATTATGTCAAATAATAAAGATAATAATAAAGCACTACAACAAAAGAGCATCTAACTCTTTTGTTGCAGCACTTTGATATAATTTGGCATTAATTTCATGTAAGATTTGCATTACTGTATTGTTCTTCCAAAGATAAACAATATTACTTTCAGAGACCAGGATTCAGTTCCCCATCAGTGATGGAAGCACACTGGATGACCATGGTCAAGCCACTCATCCTCTCTCAACCTCAGCTCCATCTGAACAAATCACACAAAGAAAAACCCATGGTAGGGTTGTCTTAGCATTGCCATAGGTCAGAAATGACTTAAAGCCACAGAATAACAATTGTGTTCTGACAATAAAGGAAAATAGCAAAAGGTTTGAATTTTGATTTCAGGAAATGTCTACTAGCATTTTGTCAACATCTTGAATGTAGGCCTATGACTCCAACATGGTCATTTTTTTTTTTCTTTATCCTGTTTGATTTTTAACACCTTTGCCTGATGAAGAAGCCAGTGGAGCTTTGAAAGCTTGCATCATGTATTTTGTGCACTTTGGTTAGTCCAATAAAGTTGTTGCTGTTTTGTGGATTTTCTATGTTATTTGCTGTATGATCAACATAGCTGTTTCCCTGGATATGTTTTCTGAATTTGAGGATATCACATTTTAACCACAACACAGGAATCCTAAAGTAGAAGCCAAGAGACTGGGGCTTAACTCTTGAGTTTTTTACCTCCACCAAGTTGACCACAGAGTTGCGCTGGACAACTTAGATATTCCTAGAGAGAATATGTTAATAAAATCCATGAATAATCCATGAATAAATAACAGGCTCTACATGAGGTCGCCTTTGAAGAAAGTTTGGAAATTTCAGCTGGTTCAAAGAGATGCAGCTGTTAACGGGGCAGGTTACAGAGACCACACAATGTCCCTGTTGAAACAGCTCTATTGGCTGCCAGTTTGTTTCCGGGCACAATTCAAAGTGCTGGTTATGACCTATAAAGCCCTATATGGCTCAGGTCCATGCTATTTGGCAGATCATACATCCTCACATGAACCAGCCCAGGCTCTGAGGTCCTCTGGAGAGGCCCTTCTCTCCATCCCACCACCATCACAAGCACGGTTGGTGGGGATGTGAGAGAGGGCCTTCTCAATGGCTGCCCCTAGACTCTGGGACTCCCTGCCCAGGGAGATCAGAATGGTTCCCTCCTTGATGGCCTTCCGCCGGCAGGCAAACACCTACCTGTTCAAACAGGCTTTTAAAACAGAATGTTTGTAAAGGGCTAGCTTGGGATGTTGCTCCATTTTAAAATGTGTTATAAGATTTTATCTTATTAACATGTATTTTATTCTTTTAATAGCTATGTATTTTAACATTGTAATGATTTGATTCCTTTTTAAGGCACCTCTTTTCTCTGTTTTTAATTGTGTTGTTGTTGTTTTAATATTGGGAAGCCGCTCTGAATCACAGTTCTGGGGAAAGAGTGGGATACAAATAAATGTAGTAATAATAATAATAATATCTGCAAAAGTCAAAGCCACAAATGTGGAGAGATGAGAATACACTTGTACCCTCCACATTTGCAGCTTTGATTACTCAAGGATTTTATTTATAGGTTCTCTCTAGGAATATCTAGGTCCTCCAGCATAACTCTGTGGTCAACCTTAACCAAAAGTCACACTGAAGGACCTACAGATTCCTAGAGAGAACACTCCACTAGGCCTTTGTAGCTCCTCCAGCGCAATTCTATGGTCAATGTCTGGCAGAGGTTGACCACAGAGTTGCACTTGCAGACCTAGAGATTCCTAGAGAGGTCTTGTCTCAGGTAAAAACATAGTACATAGAGAGATCTTGTAGCACCTTTAAGACTAACAGAGAGAAATTGGCAGCATGAGGTTTTGTAGACTTCAGTGTACGTCTTCAGGTGCATTTGAGGATGTAGACTGAAGTCTAAAAATGCTCATGCTGCCAATTTATTTCAGTTAGTTTCAAAGGCGCTGCAAGAGCGCTCTATGTACTGATTCTACAGACTAACACGGCTATATCCTTGGATGCTACCACTATGTAAAAACCTAGGACCTTATTATCACACGAGTCGCTTACTGTCCAGTCCCTCTGCCTTGGTCCAGGGGGGCCTCAGAGGGAGAGAGGAGCCCCTGGGCTTGATCCCCTTCCCCACCGCCATTCCCTTCTCCTTCTGGGCCTGAGGGAGGGCGGAGCCGGAGGGGAGCGCCTAATTAGGCCAGATGTGAAACCTTTGTGGCTGGAGCAGACACACTCCAGATAAAGAGATACCTTTCTCTCATGGAGGAGGAAGGGGCTCCCGCCTCTCTCCTCTATCTAAGGCCAGGCCAGGCTGAGGGAGGGAGGGAGGGCGGCCTAGAGGCCTGGCGGGGCCTGCGCTCTGCAAAGGGCGCTGCTGCCGGGGAGGGAGCGAGGGCGGGACTGCGGACGGAGGCCGGCCTCCACGCCTGCCTTCCCGTTCCCTTCCCTCCCTCCTCCGGCGGGGTTTTCTTTCTCCCCGGAGCCGCCTCCCTCATCCCGGAGGAGCCTTATCAGGCGGCTGCAGGAAGGGCTGGGGCCGAGGCGGGCTGCGCTTCATGGGGCAGCCCGCCCAAAGGAGGACCGGAGGCCGCTCAGTTGTTGCCTCATGGCGGGCCTAGCCTGCCGCCTGCCTCTGCTGCTGCGGCTCCTCAGGCGGAGACCGAGCCCCGCGGGAGCTCCCTTCGGCTTCTACCCAGGATGGGCCCCGAAGCCCTGCTGCCTCTTCCCGGCGGCTCCCCGCTCCCCCTGTTCCCCAGCGGCCTCTTCATGGGCGGCTGCGGCGGAGGAGAAGGCGGGCCAGCCCCCCCGGAGCCTCGCTGCCCCTTCCCGGCCGGCCCTTATCCGACGCCCGCAGGCTCCTGGCCCTGGCCCACCCCGAGCGAGGCAGGCTGGCAGGTAAAGGGGCCTGTGCTCCGGGATAAGAGCCACTGCCACGGTTCAGCGCTATGGGCTTCCGGGGATGTAGTTCATGGTTGTGATTCAGAGACAAGCAGCCTGCTGTTTATTAGCTTGTTGTTGTCGCTGTTGTTGTTGTTGTTAGCCCTCGAAGAGGCGCCACATCGAGGAGGGAGCGAGCTTGATTTCTGCTGTTCCAGAGAACAGGACCCAGAACAATGGATGCAAACTCCAGGGAAAGAGATTCCACCTGAACATTAGGAGGAACTTCCTGACAGTAAGGGCTGTTCGACAAACTCCCTCGGAGTGTAATGAAGTCTCCTTCCCTGGAGGTTTTTAAACAGAGGCTGGATGGCCATCTGTCAGGGATGCTTTAATTGAGAGTTCCTGCATGGCAGAATAAAGGGTTGGACTGGGTGGCCCTTGCGGTCTCTTCCAACTACAATTCTATGTTGTTGTGTACCTTCAAGTCCTTTGCTATTTATAGCAACCCTAAGGCGACCCTCTCATGGGTTTTCCCCCTCAGAAGCCATCCTCTGAGGCTGAGAGAGTGTGACTTGCCAAGAGATCCCCCCCTCCCCCCCTGGTTGCATCCACACTGCAGAAATAATCCAGTTTGACCCCACTTTCACTGCCCTGGAATTCTGGTGGCACCAAGATGCGTGACCCTAAGGTGCTTTACGATGACCCTAAAGTGAACCTATCATGGGTTTGGTTTTTTTGGGGAGGCAAGTCACACTCTCTCAGCCTGAGAGAATGTTTCCTCTGAGGAAACTTGCCAAGGAAACCCCATGAGAGGATCGGCATAAATAGGAAAAGGACTTGAAGGCACACAACAGCAACAAGCAAGTCAATAAATAGCAGGCTGCTTGTCTCTGAATCAGCCCGCTAATGCCACAGCAAACTACACTTCCCAGAATTCCATAGCATGGAGCCATAGCAATTAAAAGTGGTTTGAAACTGGATTATTTCTGTAGTGCTGATGCAGCCTCTGTTACACTCCCGGTTTGTCTCTCTCTCTCTCTCTCTCACACACACACACACACACACACATTCATAGAGGTGCCACTAACTGGCTATCGCAGGCATCAGACCTAAGGACAGTCCATGGTCTTTCCTTCTTCCTGTTGGCTTCTAGGCCCTGCCCTTCATTCGCTGCACTGCAGGGTTGCCTTCATAGACAAGCAGCCTACTATTTATTGGCTTGTTGTATGTCTTCAAGTCGTTTCTGACTGATGACAAGCCTAAGGTGAACCTATCATGGGATTTCTTGACAAGTTTCCTCAGAAGGGGATTGCCATGGCCATCCTCTGAGGCTGAGAAGGTGTGACTTGCCCTAGGTGACTCACTGGGTTTCCATGGCTGAGTAGGGATTCAAACCCCGGTCTTCTAGTGTCCTAGTCCAAGGCTCAGACTACTACACCATGCTAACTCTCCTTCATAGACAAACAGTCTGTCTTCAAGTCGTTTATGATTTATGTTAGCCCTAAGGCTACCCTATTGTGGGGTTTTCTTGGCAACATTTGTTCAGAGGGGGTTTGCCATTGTTTTCTCCTGAAGCTGAGAGAGTTTCATGGCTGAGCAGAGACTAGTCACTAAAACCTTGGTCTCCAGAGTCACACTCAAACCACTATACTACACTCAGTACTGGATTCATGTAGCTTTCTGTACATGCAATGGTGATGTGTGTGTGTTGCCACTCTCTGGCACCATAGTTGTGTAGTTATATTCTCTCATTCATTCTTTCTGTTTCTCAATCCTACACACACACACACACACACTGTCATCTATGGTCCCTTATTTTTATGTCTGAGTGTAGCTCCAGTATACGGCAAGTCCTGTCTTCCCACCACACCCCAGTATATCCAGTATATGCCAGGTCCTGTCTCCCCACCACACCTCAATTGTGACATAGATCCCACTAGCAAGGACTTTCCCTTCCAGATGTTTGCTTCATACACCCAGAACATCAGTGTCTTGCACCCAGAGATAACTTTTCCTTTCTCAGACTGCCCCAGCAAATAAGTTCTTATCCATTTAACAATGACTCAGTGCAACAGTTTCCAGTCATTTCAGACCCAGGGCTCACCATTAGCCCTTACATAAAATCATTGTATCGTGGAGTTGGAAGACACCTCAAGGGCTGTCGTGCTGTCGTCCAACTCCTTCCTTCATGCAGGAAGACACATTAAAACACCCCCAACAGATGGCCATCCATCCTCTGTGTAAAAACCTCCAAAGAAGGAAACTTCACCAGTCTTCAAGGCATCCTGTTTCACTGTCAAACAGCTCTTTCCATCAGGATTCTTTTCCTGATGTTGAGGTGAAATCTCTTTTCCTGTAGCTTGAATCTTTTGCTCCATTTCCTAGTCTCCCGAGCAGCAGAAAACAAATTTGCTCCATCCTCAATGTGACATCCCTTCAAATATTTAAACATGGTTACCATACCTCCCCTTGAACTTCTCTTCTCTGGACTAAAAATACCCAGCCCCTTAACCTCCTGCTCATAAGGCATGGTTTCCAGACCTTTCACCAGTGTATGGATCTCATAGGTCCAAAACACACTGCAGATATAATCCAGTTTGAGACCATTTAACTGCCCTGGTCTAGGGAATTCTGGGAACTGTAGTTCTGTGACATTTAGCCTTCTTTGTCAAAGAGCTCTCGTGTCACAATAAACTACAGTTCCCATGATTCCCTAGTAGTGATCCAGGGCAGTTAAAGCGGTCTAAAACGAGATTATTTCTGCAGTATGTTTTGGACCATACTTAGCTCTTGGCTGAAAATGTGCATAGCAGTCTGCAGTTAGTACAAATTCACTCTACTAGTGAAGATTGTGTTCATGAAGAGGATGGGATTTCCCTCCACAGTCTCTGTTCTTGGTGCATACACTTTGAATGTATACACAGAACTAGTATGGTCTGCTACCTGATTCATTGGTGGCACTGTTTCTGTAAATTAAAGGGTTTTTTTTAAAGGAAAGAAACTGATGAAGCAGAATTATTAGTTAGTAAGCTGCCTTGAACCAATTCGGATTGTGTTATTCATCTGGTCCAGTATTTCCTGCTCTAGTGGCAGGGCATTAGGCAGAGAGGGACAGTTAGGAGGTGGGGAACTGCTGCAAAGCATCCAAGGGTAGAGCTGTGTGTGCTCCATAGCTGCCATGTGCTCCATAAACAGGGCTTATCTTCAGTAAAGAGCCATACATACAAATTCAGCAGTTATCCTTACATCCATTACTATGGATGTCTGTCCACTCAGAATGACATTTCATTCATCTGTAAACGTGGACTATGTTCCACAGAAGCATGTGAGTTTCATTTAATCTTTAAATTTGTAATCTTGTTCATGTTTCTCTGCGAATAAATAGGGGAATATGTATAGAACTTAATATTTGAATAGATTTGCATAATACTGTACTGTCCCAGAAGATACATGTTGTAGCAGATTGAGGCTACTCCTCTTTAAACCATGCTTCTTTGGCCTGGCTAGAATATTATGGGCACTCAAGGTTTGGTTACTAGCATATCACTATAAAGAGCTGAAGTCCCCCCCCACCCCATTTAGTTTTTAGTGTAAATGTAAAACATACATCAAATTTTCAGTTATTAAAAAAGAGTTGTGTTTTCTTTTCTAGCTGCTGTTGGCTTTCTGACTGTTTCCAGCGTTATTACTATGTCTGCTCCCTTTTTCTTGGGAAAAGTTATTGATGTCATTTACACAAATCCCAATGGTGACCTTGCAGAAAACCTATCCAACCTCTGTGCCTTGCTAAGTGGAATATTTTTGTGTGGTGCTGCTGCCAATGCAACCCGCGTCTACCTCATGCAAACGGCAGGTAATTGGGGTGAGAATGTCAAATCATCTGTCTTTCTGTGGTATATAGAATTACTGAGAGAAGTTCCAGACCAATATTTCCACATTCAAGACTGCATTGTTTTATTCTGAAATGATAAATTTTGACAGTTGATAAATTAGCAACTGTCACTTGCTAATTCTAATTCCATACTGAGAGTCGCTGTTGCAGTTCAAAATTGTTATTCATAAGCATGTGACATTTTAATCTTCTGTTTCCCCTATTGCATGCTGTTCTAAACCACATTTTGTCCAATACGTTTTCCCTTGATTTTGTCCAGCATAGAATCTGGTGTAGAAAAGAGTTATATTGTTATCTCATATTCTTTTATGTCATGAATTGTCACACTTCTTGACACTTACAGGACAAAGAATTGTGAAACGTCTGAGAGCAACAATGTTCTCCTCTCTCTTGAAACAAGAGATAGCGTTTTTTGACAAAACCAGCACTGGAGAGCTGATTAATCGCTTATCTTCAGACACGGCACTCTTGGGCCGTTCAGTCACTGAAAACCTTTCTGATGGACTACGAGCTGGTGCTCAGGCCTCAGTTGCAGTTGGGATGATGGTATGTGTCTGCTTGTTCCTGTCTTTCCTTCTTCCTTTGCCTGGCAGAGTCAAAATGCTTCAGTTGATATTACAAAGGATTCAAAATTCCACTGTTGTGCAAAGATGCTGTATTAAGGAATTCTTTAATTATATCTGGTGACAGCAATGTAATACAGTGGACGGAGAACAAATTTGAATCAGGAGTTATATTCTACCAGATTGTAATGTACATCTCACCCTAAGGGATACAATGCCACCTCAGCCAAAGGATTTCTTTTTCTTAAGATATACAGTGCGCTCTTTTTATCCATGGCCTTGCTATCTGAGGATTTGGGGTTCCGCGTATGGCAATTCCCCGTTGTTTGTAATGGAGGTGTGTGCACGTGGCCACAGTAGTGTGCATTCTGCACTGCCATAGAAAACAAGAGGACTTAAGGTCCCGTGTTTTTTGTTAACCACGGGGGGGGGGGGGATTCAGAACAGATCCCCTGCAGATACAAATGGATAACTGTGCAAAGGACTGTAATACATACTGATATCTAAAGCCATGTGCTCTAAAATGCTTGTACATGTGGTACTGGAAGCATCCAAAGCACCTTTCCTCTTACGACAGGAGGTTCAGAGATCAGTGTGTGTGAAGGAGTTAATCCAACAAATGTGTAGCCACAATTGCGTACGGTTTTGGCCGTTCTTTCTGCTGTGACTCATGATGCAACTGTATCATGTAACTTGGGTGGGGTTTGATCTGTGACCCTGAGCAGCACCTGTGCATAGAGCTGCAACCTTCCCACTTTTAGTACAAATTCTATCACTGGTGATAACAGTTGCAGTTTGGCTTCAAAGGAATAATCTGGCAGCAGGGATTCCCTTTAGCACTGCCTGTTTGTCTCTTTTAAGAGCTGAGGCATTTCAGTTCTTGTAGTGCTAGAGTGCTGGGAAATAAAAAGTGGATTGAAAAAAACTTGTATAGTTTTGAAAGTACTGTAAATTGCACTGGATTATATTTTCGTCATGTTCAGTTAACAGAACTAGCAGAACCTATTTAATTGTGCTTAAAGGTTGAAATCAAGTTGCTTTTTAATTCTAGTTTTTTGTGTCTGCCAAACTTGCCATGTTTGTTCTGAGTGTGGTGCCACCCCTGGCTTTTGTAGCTGTGCTATATGGAAGATACTTACGAAAACTTACTAGAATGACACAAGATTCTCTTGCAGATGCTACACAGGTGGGTTCTCTAATCGTTTATTTTAAAGCAGCACATAACAAAACACAACTGTAGGATAACTCTTATGAAAGAATAATGAGAAGTAATTACATAATAGAACCTGAGCCAACATGGTGTAGTGGTTTGAGTGTTGAATTTGGAGTCCAAGAGACCAGGGTTCGAATCTCTTATTAGCCATGGAATCCCACTGGGTGGCCTTGGGCAAGTCACACTCCCTCAGCCTTAGAGGAAGTCTATGAGGAGAAATCTTGCAAGAAAACCTCAGCATAGGTTCATCTTAGAGTTGGAAATGACTTGTAACACACAACAATTAAATAATAGATGAACACACAGCATATCAGAGAGAGTTCTCAAATTTCAAAATAAAATTCTTGAAAGTGAGTGTTAAAGTAAACATTTTTTAAAAAATCATGCTGAACTTCCCCTGTGTTTAGATATGTCCTTCAAGTGCTCAGCTATCTCCTGATTCAAGTTCAGTTAAAGAATCAGATAACACTGGGGATTAATTGTAGAGAATGAGGCAACAGGAATGTGGAACATTTCTGGTTTGTTTTTTAATTCCTTTTCAAATGAAAGTTAAGGCTGAGTCAGAAAATTATGCTTTTTTTTTGTTACTGTGGGATAAAGAAGTTTTTTCTTTGTTGTTTGTTCCTAGCATATTGAGTTATTGGAGAGGATAGGTTGTTAAAACTACAGTAAAATGAAAGCATGCCTGCATAAGATGCCACTGTGCTGAGCTTATGTCATTGCATAACTGTTTTGTATGACCTGTGCAGTACTGTGCAGTTGCTGAAGCTAATGCTAGGCTGAGGTTACCCTGTGCTATGATCTTATACTCATCTTAGAGTAAGCTTCACTGGACTCAGTGGAAGGACTTTTTGAGTAAACACATAGGATTGGATCTGTCTACATTACTGGGTGAACTAATTTGCATCTCTGAAACTAATGCACAAATTGAAATGAAGCTGTGCTTTCTGATTTCACATCTCTCCAGATTTTGCACATTTTGTGAGAAAATACAATAAAATATGTATAGTATTTAGATACAAACGTGTGTGGTTTTAAAAAGCTCTCACCACCATTAATGAAAGAAGAAACAGGATGTATTTTAAAATAAGATTCATGAAACTGGCGCAGATTTGAAATAGACTGATTCATTTTTGTTAGCAACTCCCATTTACTTTGGAGCATGAAGAACTAAAACTTCAGACATGACTTTTATAGTATATAAACTTTTTGCTTATATAAATACTTCAACAGAAATTTATGCCATCTGTTTTTTGCATAAATTAAATAAGAACATGCCTGCTGGATTAGAATAAATTCTTTTTTTTAAAAAAAAATATTTACTGCAGTTAGCAGAAGAGCGGATTGGAAATTTACGAACTGTTCGAGCTTTTGGACAAGAGCTAAATGAAATGGAGAAATATAAGAACAAAGTTGATTATGTGCTACAGTTGGCCAAAAAGGAAGCCATAGCACGAGCAGGATTCTTTGGAGCAGTAAGTATAAAACAAAGGTGAGGAATCCACAGTGTTTTTGGTATGTGCCTGGCTTTTTCTTTAATATTTAAAATGTTCTTAGGTTGTACACAAGGCCATGCTCGTTTTCCATTTGTAGGCTAATATACTACAGTGCCCTTACAGAAAATTATTTGCAAGCCTAATTATGAGTTACACTTCAGGACATGGAACACTCTGGGGTGTGTGTGTGTGTGTGTTACTGAGGATTTGCTTGTTAGGATTAACTATGGTCATTGCACTCAGACACTTCAGAGAGTTTCTTTGCTAGATGCTTCCCCAGAGACTCTCCAACTGTTTCTGAAACTGCACTATTTAATGAGTAAATTTGCAAGTTGGATATTGGAGCCATTTACATGGAAATTAAATATTAAATAAATATTCCTTTTAAGCAGTTCTTATGCCAATTATAATATTAGTTGTAGATGGAGACTAGTGGTATCCTTCTCAAAGAAATTAGTTGAAGATGTTTACAAGGGCTATATTTTAGTGACTGATGTAAATACAAATGATTTAGCTGCAGAGTAATAAAGCAGGCAATTGGTTGTATCATAATTGCTCCAGCAGACATTCCCACCTCCCCTTTCTGCTTGTAGCCTCTGGCCATTCCCTCATATCCCAAAGTATCTTGTCTGATTTGGAGAATCTTTAAAGAACAATATTCAATGTGGGCCAGAGGACAGCAGCAGGTGAAATCTCTGAAAATCAGATGTGGATTGTGAGCAGAACTAGCTTCTACTTGAGCAGTGGTATTCAAAATGGTGTTCACTGGATCAGTGCTGGTCCTTTTGCCATTGGCTGCCAGTCTCTGCCCAATTTCCAGGAAATAATTGTAGCAAAAAGCTCCAATTGTTGCTTCCTCACATCAGTTAACTTGTGATGTATTGGACTAGAGCACTTTTGGGGCTAATAGTATATATTTGGCTATCCTTGGAAGCTTTCTAAAGTATTTTCCCCCAAATAAAACCAAAAATAAAGTTAAAATTCCAAAAATACCTCCCAGAAATAATATATCAGATAATATATTGGATATGTTCCTTCCTGATGTAGCCTCTGCCACTTAAAAGAACAGAGATGAAACTGTTTGTATTTGCATTCATTCATTTAGGATGCTCCCCCTCCTGAGTATATCTGATGGGGGGGGGGTTTGAATTGAGCATAGGTTTTTGGATCAATATTTTTAAAATATGACAGTGTTTTATAAGATGTAGCTTGAAGAATTGTATTGAAAGATGTATTACTCTTTCAACCTTTTTTCTCCCTTTTCTTCTTCTCAGACTGGGCTATCTGGGAATTTGATTGTGCTCTCTGTTCTGTACAAAGGAGGATTACTGATGGGAAGTGCCCACATGACTATTGGTGAACTGTCTTCTTTCTTAATGTATGCCTTCTGGGTTGGCATAAGCATTGGAGGTATGCATCATAAAATGTACATTTAATAACAAAAAGTATTTAAAGGCCTTGAAAGTTCTGTAACTAATACAAACGGCTCTTGAAGCACTATACATTAAATTTATTATAAATTATATCCATTAGTAAATATCTTGATTCAGTGTGAACATCATAGTTTCAGTGCAGAAAGTCATCAAAATTAAATAATGATCACAGAATTTAGGAGCTTAGGAGTCTCTACTTTTTCAAAACAAAACAAAAAAATCCAGTTATTGTTCCATTGATCACAAAGTTGTGTGCACATGAAATCTCAAAAAGCCAGGCACAGCTGAACAATGTTTGTACCAATAAGAGTGTCATATGCTTTTTGTGTCCTACATACAGTAGTTCTCTGTCCCCCTTCATCGCTAGGCAATCAGAATAAATTAGACAATTTTTAAATTGTTTAGTACATATGGAAGCATAAATTCAAAACACACTACAGAAATAATCGAGATTGAGACCATTTTAACTGCCCTGGCTCAGTGCTAGAGAATCCTGGGAATTGTAGTTTATTGTGGCACTAGAGCTCTCTGACAGAGAAGGCTAAATATCTTCACAAAACTACAGTTCCTAGAATTCCCTAGCACTGAGCTAGGGCACTTAAAGTTATCACAAACTGGATTTTTCTGCAGTGTTTTGAACCATAGATTATATGAAAATATATATATATACAAATCTGAATAGGTTGCATAGTATATATGTGGCAGAATTCACCTTCTCTTAGTTTTCTTGATGCAGAATGTTCATTCCTTTTAGGCATATGACATATAGCCCAGGTACATAGTTGCAAAATAACTATATTTCTGACTGACAGAGCTGTAGGGAACTCAAATGCTCATGTTAAATTTTAACAGCAGGATTAGGCCCAATAAAAGATATAGTACAGCTGTATCTATTTCATCATTAATGCCTTAGGTCAAACATGGCAACAGTGGCACCTTTCTGACAGGAGAAGCAAACCTTGGTCTATAACAGCATTATGGAACAGAGGGAATAGCATGGTAATGCTCCCATCAGTTGCTAATATGAAATCTAACAATATTCTGGGAACTTGCTATTGTGGGAAACAGAACATCCATACCCTTCATGCAACTACTGATTTAAGACAGTGCATCTTTAAGAACTTGACTGGGGAAAATAAATAGGGCCTTTAGTTGTGTTGTTGCAACCTTACTGCAATACTGGAGATAAGAGCAATTCAAATAACTGATGTAGCGTGTATCAGAAAGCAGTCCACTCAAAATATGCTTGGCAACACAGTGTTTCCACAAACAAAGCACAACTTAGATGTGATCAGGCCACTCCCAAATGTGCTAAACGCTGTGAATGAATTGATCTGAATTTAGTTACTGAATAATTTCTGTAGCAAACAGTGAAACAGCTTCAAAGTAGTGAGAAATAGCCTTTGTTGACTGTGTTATGTACATTCATTGATTGGAAACAAGAAGGGAAGATACATTGTGCAATACAAAATGAGAGTAAGAAAACTCTCAAAATCTGACTAATCTAACTGGATCTCAGCGTGTTTTTGCAATATTTCTGTCCCTCCTCTAAGACCAGATGGGTAAAAAATACTACCATTTTAAAAGCCTTTAAAATTTTTAATGCACAAAAATACTTAACCTCTTTTAATAAGGTAATGTTTTAACATGGGTGAAACTGTGCATATAGTATATAAATAGGAAATATAGGAATCAGAATAGGCTTTTTGTTTACCGTTACTTTTGTGAAATATACAGAAGCTGACTGCACAAACCATTAGAATGCACTTCCACAGCCTTGAAGTGCAGCACAGAATGGAAGTATATATGAGTAGATTATGAGTGGATATGTAAGTAAACATGCATTTCATAAGAATTGAAAAGGATGAATATCCCCCCTCAAATTTGAAACGTGGACAGAGGGCTGTTGGACACACCTAATGGAAGCCAGCAAGCTTTTTGGTTTTAATGCAGCTTAAAATATGCCTCTTTGTAGTGAGAGAAGCATGATGGTTCTGCACTGAACCTACAGGGAGTGAATAGAAGAATTAAACAGAATGGAAATTTGCAATGGGGAGCACAGGAAAAGGTCTAACACAGTGACAAAATCATGGGAATGCCAAGGTGGTAAAAGCTGTACTGACCTCTTTAAAATAACATCTCAGTGTAACCTATAGGGACTGGCCACTTCTCACAGTGCCTCCCTGGTAGATACACTCATCTAGCCTTTTAAACTGTACACAGACCAAAAGTTCTAGAGATCACGAGGAAGGCTTCCTCCTTCACAGCTGTAGCACTGCCAGCCTTTTCAAGAGTGCCTTTTAGTTAAAAGAGAGAGAGAGTGAAACAACTCTGTGCTATATGGTCACTTTCTGCAGTGCTAAGGTCCATTTACCCTTTTGAATTGAGGGAGGAAGGGCATTGCCCCTCTATAAGAACTGTTCCTGTCAAGAATGTACTTTTTACAAGCTAGCTATTCAAATCTCCTGTTTTTAAAGGGATTGGTTGAGCTTATACTGTCAAATGTACAAGACCTGTTTTTCAAGTTGTGTATTAACATGGGCCATTGGAATGAGTACTGTATTCAGTAATGGTGATTAGGCTAACGTATTTCAGTCTCCAAAGTACATATTCTATATCATTCATGCATAAACAATAAGTTTTTATCTTATTTTTTTAGGTTTAAGCTCTTTCTATTCTGAACTAATGAAAGGATTAGGTGCAGGAGGGCGTCTCTGGGAACTTATTGATCGAAAGCCAGAACTTCCTTTTAATGGTAGGCTCTCTGTTTTCATTGATATTTTGCAACTGATTAAGATGGTATGATATCCCAAAACATTTTAAGCCAGAATGCAATAAGTATTTTTTTTTCATAAATTAAAATAATTTCTCATGAGTCATTTCAGAAGGATAGGTAGCCATATTAGTCTGATGCAGCCATACCTGACAAAATTATAGTTTTTGGTACTTAATATATTATCAGATAGATGAAGTGGTAGCCTCTATGGTTTGATATGAATACATTATTACCATACCACAGAAAGACAAGCTGAGGAAATGTTTTGGTTAAGTAAAATCAAAACACTAAGAAATATCAGAAAGAGGTATTTATCATTAGTGGATGACTGGGAAACCTTTTGCCCTCCAGATGTTTGAAATTCACGTCCCATCAGCCCTAGCCAAAAAGATTAATGTGAAGGAATTATGGGAATTGTAGCCTCCAACATCTGGAGGACCAAAGATTCTCCATGTTAATATAGAACACAAATGAGATTCATATCCAATCCAAAGACCAAGGCTGCAGTTTTGTACTTCCTATCAAGTAAGCTTGCTAAATACAGTGGGGTGTAGAAGCATTTCACATGACACTGTAATATCACAATTGTACTGTGTTAGTGTCATCTTTGTCTGGAGCTCATTGTATGACTGTATGGCTCTCTTGGTGCTGTACCACTGGTGGGTCATTTGGAAATCGATTCTTTCCAACGGTGGTTCCTATCCTGCTATGGTTTACTAATCACCTTGGGTTGAATGTAGTTTTCATTATTCCTTCCTTGGAGATTCCCTGGAGATCTCTAGCAGGGAAACCCCAGCCTACCTCTTGTGATTGGCTGGGAGGACAACTCATACTTATTAAAAATAATGTAAAAAACATGCTGGAGGACAAAGGTACAGCAGTTGTCTTGGGAAGAATTGAGAATCCTAGTATCCTACCAATCTATTATGAGCCACGTGGCATCCTGATTTTAGCATTGGACTACAACTCTGGAAACCAGGATTCTGCTTCCCGCTTCGCCATGGAAACCCACTGGGTGACCTTGGGCAAGTCACAGTCTCAGAGGGTGGAAATGGCAGACTTCCTCTGAAGAAACATGCCAAGAAAATCCTGTGATAGATTCACCTTAAGAGTCACATAAATTGGAAACAACCTGAAGGCATACAGCACAATGCAATAGCATCGTTTTGATGCAATCTTATTAAGGCTTGGTGCGCAGAGAAATTATGGGTTTCAGGGAAAGTTTAAGAGTAAATATACAGAAAACGGCATTCCACAGAGACAGCTCTCACTAAGATCTCCAATGACCTTTTACAGGCCAAGGCTAATGGCCTTTACTCTGTTCTCATCCTTCTTGATTTGTCTGCAGCCTTTGACACCGTTGATCACTGTCTTCTAGTTGATATACTCTCTGACCTTGGGTTCTCAGACTCTGTTCTCGACTGGTTTAGATCTTATTTGTCAGACAGATCTTTTGCAGTGGTCACAGGTAGTCAGACTTCATCCTCTGTTCCCTTATCTGTTGGAGTTCCCCAGGGCTCTGTTCTGGGTCCCCTTCTGTTTTCTCTCTACACACTGTCCTTAGGTAAACTCATCAGCTCTTTCGGTTTTTCCTACCATCTGTATGCCGATGACACCCAGCTGTATCTTTCCACCCCTGACCTTTCTCCAAGGCTTGAACAGCAAGTTTCATCTAGTCTCACAGTCGTCTCGCAGTGGATGCGTCATCGGCGTTTGAAGCTCAACATGTCCAAGACGGAGCTTCTTGTCTTTCTTCCTAAGCCCACCCTTCAACACTCCTTTTCTGTCTCTGTGGACAACATTTCTATTCAACCAGTCCAACAAGCCCGCAGTCTTGGAGATTCTTTGATTCTTCTCTGTCGTGTATCCCTCAGATCCAGACCACAGCCAAGGCTTGTAGATTCTTTCTATACAATATTGCCAAAATCTGACCATATCTCTCCGCCTCCACTGCCAAGATCCTGGTCCATGTCCTAGTGGTCTCACAACTTGATTACTGTAGCGTCCTCCTGGCTGGGCTTCCTCTTTCTCACCTCCGTCCTTTAAGTTCTGTCCAGCATTCAGCTGCTCGCATTATCATATCCGCCCACCGCTCTGACCACATATCTCCTGTGTTGGCATCCTTTCACTGGCTCCCCCTCCCTTTCCACATTCAGTATAAGCTCTTGCTGTCCATGTTTAAAGCCCTCCATGGGCTGGCCCCTCCTTACTTATCAGACCTTCTTTCTCCTCACCTTCCCACTCGGGCCCTCCGCTCTGGTAGTCAAGGTCTGCTGTCACAGCCCAGGATTTCCTCTGCCCCATCTCGGATTCGCCCCTTTTCACTCGCTGCCCCTCACGCCTGGAACCTTCTTCCCCCACGAGCAAGAGCCATCACTTCTTTAACTAGCTTCAAAACGGAGTTGAAGACCCTCCTGTTCAGGGAATCGTTCCCTGGCATTGCATAACTGTCACTTGCTATTTGATGTTCTTTTGTTGCCTGTTTTATTGAATCATTTCCTGTATTGCCATGTACTTTATATGTATTATGCTACTAGAGAGGTCCCTTCCCTACCACCACTCCCTTCTCCTTTTGTGTTGTGTCTTGTTAGATTGTAAGCCTGAGGGCAGGGAACCATCCAATTAAAAAGATTGTATGTACAGCGCTGCGTAAATTTACAGCGCTTTATAAATAAAGGTTAATAATAAATGTAAAGAGTAATATACAAAAGCAGAATCAGGCATGTGTTGGTTCATGGGAAAACACATAGCAAAAAATGGTACAAAGTTTTCACCTTCCTGAACTAGGCAGGGAATGGTTGGAGTGGGCATAATGACATCATTATGTAGTTGCTCAATTGCATTATTGCATAACTATAGCTTCCTTTAAAAAAAAACCAACACCAAGGTGGTGTAAATGATATTGTCATATTTCTAATGTGAGAAAGCTAACTGGGAATGTATACCGTTGAAATGCAAATGGAGTGATGGTATGAAAGAATGCATTGCAATTCTGTTGCCTTCCCAAGTAGTGGTTTTCAAGCAGAATATCCTGAAAAAACTGATTAGTGTGACAAGCTCCTTATTCTAACAAAACATGCATAGGATTATGCTGTAAAAATCCAGTAAGAATGGGCATAGGATATTAGCATATTATTATGGTTATTGAGATAGCTTTGTGTTTAATAGCTTTTATTTTACCATTTACCATTGGTAATGATTAAATTCAGATAACTGAATTTAGTGAATTGCGTGATATCATAAAATTCAGACAATATATTGCCTGAGATATTTTGTTCTTAGATTATTTTTAATCTTTATTATGCTATCAATGGATCTTGGACCTTACAAATTAGAAGACAAGTGACCTGGGCAATGAGGACATAAATGTTTTGCATTATTAGATGCAAAAACAGTCATAATCAGTGTTGTTTAGCTCCCTAACCAGTAATAATGCCATATATACATATGAAGTGCTGGTTTTAATGGCTTGGTGTGCCCTTGATAGGGGTGTAGCTGGTGGCTATAACCTTGCCTTTGCTTTTGTACACATTTCCAAGTCCACCTCCATTTGTTTCACCCAGTTCTCTTATCTCCAAATTATGTTCCTTTTGTTGCTCAAGATCTGTAATTTTGCATTGTTATTGTTACTGATGATGTGGCTTAGCTGTTTTACTGTAGACTTGCAGACCCAGATCCATAAGACAATATCCAATCACACATCAAGTCCTTTGTCTTTTTAATGATGTAATTGTGAATATAGCACAGTGAAGCTACTAAAATGCAGACTGCTTGAACCAGTAGGTCCTTATTTTTATTTTTTTAAAGTGTTTATAGGTGGATATCTTCAACAATGAATGTTCTTATCTCTTTTTTCTCCCTCATTTAGAGGGTATCGTGTTAAACCAGGATGCTTTCAAAGGTGCTCTGGAGTTCAAAAATATCCAGTTTGCATATCCATCTCGTCCAGAAACTTTAGTTTTTCAAGACCTTACCCTTTCCATCCCAGCAGGATCTGTGATGGCACTGGTTGGCCCAAGTGGCTCTGGTAAATCGACTGTTGTGTCTCTCCTACTTAGGCTTTATGATCCAATCTCAGGTATGAATTTGTATGCAGTGTGTCAGCAGTTGTTATGTACATACTGTTTGTGCAGACCTTTGCTCTTGAGAGGAAAGAAATAACTCCCTCAGCCATCTGTTCCATATTGATTTCCAAATGACAAGATAAAGAGATTTTCTGCTCAAAGGCTGCCGGCCAGTGCCTGCTGAGTGAGAATGTAGTGCTAGGTCATTGGGAAAAGAGCCGCACCTGATATGGGGAGTGAGGGGTGGGATAACTAATATTCTATTCTATTTTTGAAGAAATATATGAAGACTTGGTCTATTCTTGAAGAAGGAAAAAAGTATAACATGGCTTCAGAGAAATGTATTAGGCTCATCTTAATAATAACAATAATACTGATTTATTTATATCCTGCCCAATCACATAGAATCTGGGTGGGTTACAGCAATAAAAAGTACAATATAATTCAATACAAATCAATGAAAATCTTGTATTTTTACCCCATTCTCAGGGCTCATCTGAGAATGTGGCTTCTAGTTCTTTTTGTGAGACATACTGGCCTGCAGCCCTCTAAATTAATTGGATATGGCACATATTTATCTGACTCATCATAGTAAAGAAAGAGAGACCTCTGTTAAAGTCTTTAACATCCCTCCAAAGTGAAATCTTCTCTTTCCTGGGAATAGAAAACCACACGAAGGACCAAGTCTTTCTGTATTATAAAGCTAATTGAACTATACATGTGCTATAGTGCTTTATAACAATAGTGTTGTAGTTTTTTGGGGGGGGATTTTGTTCTGTATTTCCTATTCTTTCCTTTTTCCCAACCCCTGTTATCTAACATTCTTTTAATTTGTTAAAGGAGGTATCACTGTTGATGGTGTTGACATTCGTCAGCTAAACCCACTCTGGTTCAGGACTAAAATTGGAACAGTAAGTCAGGTAAGAAGAGAAGCTGTGTTTCTTAATTGTAGTATTTACTTCTGCTCTACTTTCCCATAGTAAGCATTGGACAAATCTTTGGGAATGTTGAATAACTTTTTTTTTGGGGGGGGGGGGTACTTTCCATTTGAATTCCACCTCTTAAAGTTGAAAATCATCAGTGTGGGCACATTTGTCTGTATTTATTAATGTAGTGCTTTCTTTTTCATCATGTTTGTTGCATAATATCACTTATAGTTGTACTCTTTTTCTATATATTATAGTGAATCTGTATTGTCATGTTCACTGTTCTTTCACTCATATTAGGAACCCATCCTTTTCTCATGCTCTATTGCTGAAAATATTGCCTATGGGGCTGAGGACCCGTCTGCAGTTACTATGGAAGAAATTGAGAAAGTTGCTGACATTGCAAATGCTTCTAGTTTCATCCAGAATTTTCCTAAAGGATTCGGCACTTTAGTTGGAGAAAAAGGTGTTCTTCTTTCAGGTAAAGTGTTGCCATATTCAAAATGTATTTATGTGGTTAATGCTTTCATATGATTACTTCTTTATAGAGATTAGTGGAGAGCATTAAATCTCTACAGTGTTTAATTTAGAAGTGCAATTAAGACAAAAATTTTAAAATGTTGGCTTTAAAAAATAATTTTTTTATTGTTAGGGGGACAGAAACAACGAATTGCTATTGCCCGGGCTCTTCTCAAGGTAAACCTTTTTGCATATCTCTGTCTTAAAGAACTAATGAGGAGAACACTGAAAAACAGGTGTCAAAAAGTCTTTTCATGGTTGAGTTTTTTCAGTTGGAAATCTAGTAATTATGGCAGTATCATGTTTGTGATATATATATATATATATACACACACACACACACACACACAGAGAGAGAGAGAGAGAATGAGAGCGTGTGTTACTTTGCTGTCTGCTGCATCTTTTTTGAGGAAGTAAAAATTAGGCTGTTTTGGAACTTGCTCTACAACCCTTTCTAGAAGGAGCAGCCCCTTTGGGGCCTCTTAACTATTGTATATACTCATATGAAAGTTGACCTCATGTATAAGTCAAGGACAGATTTTGGGGCCAAATTAAGGATTTTGCTATGACCTATAGATATGTTGTCTGGGCATGTAACAAACAAATCTTTTCCTCTCCTTTTAAAAATGCATGGAGGAATATACTTAAAAGAAGAGCTAAAGAAGAGAGGATCTGATTATCTGAGGGGTTACAATTGTGTGTGTGTATATATGTGTGTGCGTAAATGGTGTTGGTGATCTTAAAATGATTGCATCTATATAGATAGGAAAAGGAATATAAATGCGGGAAAAGAACGAGAATGCAGCCTGAAAAGGGTGTGTGGGAGAAGAGCAAGGAAAGCAACCTGCCTCTATTAGGGACTCAGCATGAAGACAGTGACAAGAGCCAGAGGCAAGAAGCCCCTTTTGGCATGGAAGCATCATTACCTCTCTCTTGCCTAAACTAGAGAAAGAAAGGCAGCCCTCCTGACTTCTTTTTGGCCTGGGCATGTTCAGTAGCAACGTGGCAGAGGTCAAAGAGAGACTGTTGTGGACATTTTTAATAGGGGCTTACTATATAAGTTTCTCTGCAGAGAGATTGCCAAGCCTCACAAGGCTCATATAATGTAATTTTCACATGTATAAGTTAAAACACTAAGTTATACATTTATCTTCCTGTTTATGTAAATAAATTGGCATTCCAATTCTTATTCTAAAATTTGCAGTCTTCAACTCTCAAAAAGCTGTTCAAGTAAAGACAAATTTATTTTGTTTTCTAGAATCCAAAAATTCTTCTTCTTGATGAAGCAACAAGGTAAGTAATAAAAATGACATGATATAATAACTAGGTGGGAAAATGTTTTGGTTAGATTTTTTTTAAAGTCCTTTCTTGCAGGTAAATATGCAGTCTATGTGCTGCCGTGCCAGATATTGAATACCGTCACTCTTTTTTTTTACTGTCTCTGAATTTGTTTCAAAAACATCTGCATACTCTTTGTTAACACATTGTAGCAAGGATTAGGCACAGTATTTCCTTGGAAGCATGAAATGGCTTGGGCCCAGGGTACTTGGAGGACCGCCTCTCCCCATATAATCTGCCCCGCACTCTCAGATCGGCCGGGAAGCAATTGTTGAGGGTTCCTGACACAAAGTATATTGTGACTGCACAGAGGCGTTTTCCATCTCGGCCCCGCAGCTTTGGAACTCCCTTCCCGATGAGCTCCGCTCAGTTACCTCCCTTGACCTGTTTAGGAAGAAGTTGAAGACCTTCCTCTTCCAATAGGTTTTCCCCCAGACGCTGTGATTCCTCCTCTCTCCCCGTTACACAAGCATTTTTAGCTAGTTATTGTTGTGGTTTTTAATCTTGTATTTTTATCTTGTTTTTAATAATTTGATGTATTGATATGGATTTTTATGTGGATACTGTTTGTAAATTTGTACATTGTGTAGTACTTTGTTGTAACCCGCTTTGATCTCCCAGGAAAAGCGGGCTATAAACAAACAGATTATTATTATTATTATTATTAACTACTCTGGAAGTATTATCTCTATAGAAATGTTTGAATATAAAGTTTAAGAAGCTGAGAAAGTTTGCAAAACAGACAAATAATGTCCAAGTACTAAATTCATCATAAATCTGACAGCTGTGAGAAGGTACATATTTTGTGTGAGTGAGAGAGATAATATTAAAAGATTGAGGTCAGGGTTCCTGTCATCCCTGTGATTCTGTAATTGTAATGCAGAAAACTGCTTACAAGGGGAGAACCAATTTGGTTAGGTTTAACGACTGTGTTGGGGAGATTCAATCACTGTCACTGAGAAAGACCCCTCTGTCAAGGGGATAATAGATTGCTATGGCAAAATGTTTGTTGATAACACGACTAGGAGATGGTCAGAGACAATTTTAGAAAGGGAAAGCTTTTTTGGAGGAGACATACGATTCTTTCTTTTTGTTTAATTGGTGCTGGGGTTCTCAAGTTGTCTGTGTACAGAACTGACACTGTGGAAAGTGGTCCAGTCAGAATCAAGGTAGACTGGGGCTTTTCAGGGTGCAGGCAGTGCCACTGAAAAATCTGATAAGGATAGCAGACTTCCAACTATTTTGTAGTGTTAAGCTGTGCCTTTGCAGCCAAGTTTAGTCTGTGCATTTGTAAATAAAAGAAAATATTACACAATACCATAATCTTCCAATAAGTTTATTTTTCCTTGCAAGTTGAATTGTGTGTGGATGGCAATATTATGCTATCTCTTTAAAACAGTTAAGGTGTTCACAAAATATAGTGCATTTTTGTATGAATCTGGCCCAGTCTGTCCTAGGTGACTAAATGTACAACTGCTGTCATGAGTTTGAAGTAGAAAACTTCAGGGATCAGTCAAGTAAAGAATGTCAAAAAAAAAAGCATGCCTGAAATGACTCCAATCTACTTCAAGGAGAGGTTAGAGGGGACTGTGTATTTTGATGTTTCTGATACTAGTGGACCATGCCAATGGGATGCTACAGCTGAAGGCTAGGTGGTACGGCTCAAGAATCCATTCAGGATAGTCATAAGCTGCACAATCATCATAGATAGATATGAAGAAATGGGAGGGACTGCCTCCTTTCTTGGAACAGTTTCTGATCAGCTAGACTCGAGGCTTCTGAAGCTTCCATTTGGAGGTAGTCATTCACTTAGGGTTTGAAACAGCTTTGTAACATAAATACTATAAAAAGTGTACCAAAGGCCATCTGTTTTATAGAAAAATACAGTGTTATTGCTTTGTTTAACTAGATTACTTTGAAATAGATTCAGTACTCTTACAATATTGTCAGTTATAAGAAACTTGAAATAAAATGAAAGCAAACTAACTCCCCTAATGTGTGATATGGGATAATAACACGTTTTCTCTTGATTCTGTTTATGAATTAGTGCTTTGGATGCTGAAAATGAATTCCTTGTCCAAGATGCATTAGATCGGCTCATGGAAGGAAGGACTGTTCTCATTATTGCTCACCGTTTGTCTACTATTCAGAATGCTAATTCAGTTGCAGTTCTTGATCAAGGCAGAATTATTGAGTGTGGAAAACATGAAACATTGCTTGCAAACCCAAATGGACTTTTCAGCAAATTAATGAAGAAACAGTCTTTTATCCAGAACAGTGAAATTTTTGCATTAAATGTAAAATCTTGAAAAAGTCTTTTTTTAAAAAAAAAAATGAAAGAGTATAAGGAACGGAAATGTAACACATTTCCAAGCAATTTTAAATTATGTTTCAATTTATGTATAATAAATGTGTTTATATTTTTTTCTTGTGTATTTCAGATATTTCAAAACTTGGCTGTGCTAAAAAATTTATTCAGAGCATCTAATTATAATTATATTCTTGTGAAAATATAAAACACTGAATTGTTTTTACAACGTAAATATTTTGCTGCTGCTTTGATTAATGAATATGGATGTCTACGAATTTTTAAACCTGAAGGTTTGGAAGCACTCTCTTTTTCTCCAGTTTGAGATAAGTTAAACCTATGTAAAATTCTGGAGCTCTTTTTTAAAGTCATTGTACAGAAGAGAGAGATCTGTTCACAGAAGCTTTTGCTCACAGAAGTAGTAGTAGTAGTTATTTTCCTCTCACGTCCTGAAAATCTGCTTCACTGTTGACCCTGTGGAACATTGTGAGAAGTGACAAGAAGATGCAGGGGGGATACTTGTAAAATGCAAAGATAAAAACTTTGTTCTACTGGACTTGCAAACCTTCTGCAACGTAATTATTATAATTAAATCTCATCTGTGGTTTTGAAATTTCTCCTTAACATGAATAGCATTGGGCTGTCTGTTCTATAGTTTAAGGAAGGAGCCAAAGCTGAATTGTAGAGTACGTGTTTTCTATACAGAGGGGCCTGGGTTCAATCCCTGCTACTTTAGGTTAAAATTATCTTCGATATCAAAGCTGGGAAAGATGTTTGTCACATATTGGAAAGAGGTATTACCACTCCCAATCAGTTAGTTGGACTTATGGTTTGACTAATATAGGCCGTCGTCATCTATTCAGGTAGAAGTAACCTCATTTCAAAATTATTTACTTCCAAGTAATAAATATACTTGAAATCAGGCTTTCTCCAAGATAATTGTGCCTGGGATTGCATCAAACAAATCAATCATTTTAGCCTTGTTTGTGATACATTAAACTTGCAAATACAATTTTTGATATAAAATAGGGATAAATTAGCATATGTTTGTTTAGATGTGTATTAAATGAATTATTTGGCATAATAAAGAGACCAAAACTTTTCTACCATTAAGCAGTTGCATAAAAACTTTTCTTTCTAAAATAAAAGAATAGGAATTGGGCTGTTTTGATTTTTTTTAAAATCATAATAATGAAAGCAGTTGTATACTGGCCTCTAAAACTGAGTCCTTCTTATGAATTTTTTAGTAGACGTTTGTCACACTATATTACATAGAAACGTGTAATATAATTGAAAAGTAATTTATTTAACTCTTTGGCCAAAGAGTTAAAAGAATAAAGGAATGATCATCTAATATTGTATCCTTAACTGGAAATAAGACCATTTTCTGAACAAAGTTACAAACTCAGTAGAATTATTATTATTATTATTATTATTAACCTTTATTTATGAAGCGCTGTAAATTTACACAGCGCTGTACATGCAATCTTTTTAGTTAGACGGTTCCCTGCCCTCAGGCTTACAATCTAAAAAAGACATGATACAGAAGGAGAAGGGAGTGGTGACGAGAAAGGGTAAGAGGTCCAGCAGTTCCTCTCAACCTCCGAGGCCTGGACCAAGGCAGATGGACTGGAGGGAGGGCAAGGCTTCATAATGGATGGTTAATCATTATCCAGGGAAAATACATAATCACAAGTAGGATAATACATATACAGTACATAGGAATACAGGAAATGGATCGATAAACAGCCAACAACAGAACATCAGATAGTAAGCGACAATTATGCGATGCCTGGGAAAGCTTCTCTGAATAGGATGGTTTTCAGCTCCGTTTTGAAGCTGGTTAAAGAAGTGATGGCTCTTGCTTGTGGAGGAAGAAGGTTCCAGGAGTGAGGGGCAGCAAGTGAAAAGGGGCGAATCCGGGATGGGGCAGAGGAAATCCTGGGCTGAGACAGCAGACCTTGACTACCAGAACGGAGGGCCCTGGTGGGAAGGTGAGGAGAAAGAAGGTCTGATAAGTAAGGAGGGGCCAGTCCATGGAGGGCTTTGAATGTCGACAGCAGGAGCTTATACTGAATGCGGAAAGGGAGAGGGAGCCAGTGAAGGGATGCCAACACAGGAGAGATGTGGTCAGAGCGGTGGGTGGAAGTGATAATGCGTGCAGCTGAATGCTGGACAGAGATTAAAGGACGGAGGTGAGAAAAAAGGAAGCCCAGCCAGGAGGACATTACAGTAATCCAGTCGTGAGATCACTAGGGCATGGACCAGGATCTTGGCAGTAGAGGCAGTGAGATATGGTCGGATTTTGGCAATATTGTACAAAAGGAATCTACAAGCCTTGGCTGTGGTCTGGATCTGAGGGATACACGACAGAGAAGAGTCAAAGATAAAGCCAAGACTGCGGGCTTGCTGGACTGGTTGAATGGAAATGTTGTCCACAGAGACAGAAAAGGAGTGTTGAAGGTTGGGCTTAGGAGGAAAGACAAGAAGCTCCGTCTTGGACATGTTGAGCTTCAAACGCAGATGGCGCATCCACTGTGAGACAGCTGTAAGGCAAGATGAGACTTGCTGTTCAAGCCTTGGAGAAAGGTCAGGGGCAGAAAGATACAGCTGGGTGTCATCGGCATACAGATGGTAGGAAAAGCCAAAAGAGCTAATGAGTTTTCCTAAGGACAGTGTGTAGAGAGAAAACAGAAGGGGACCCAGAACAGAGCCCTGGGGAACTCCAACAGATAAGGGAACAGGAGAAGAAGTCTGACCCCCTGCAACTACTGCAAAAGATCTGCCAGACAAGTAAGATCTAAACCAGTCGAGAACAGAGTCTGAGAACCCAAGGTCAGAGAGTATGTCAACTAGAAGACAGTGATCAACAGTGTCAAAGGCTGCAGACAGATCGAGAAGAATGAGAACAGAGTAAAGGCCATTAGCCTTGGCCTGTAAAAGGTCATTCGAGATCTTAGTGAGAGCTGTCTCTGTAGAATGCCTTGGGCGGAAGCCAGACTGAAAGGGATCAAGGATGGAATTGGCTTCAAGAAACTCAAGACAGCGCGAATAGACAACCCGTTCCAAAACTTTAGAAAGAAAGGGGAGAAGAGAAATCGGACGATAGCTAGACAGAGAGGAGGGGTCAAGAGAAGGTTTTTTCAGAATTGGGGAAATGAGAGCATGTTTGAAGTCCGAGGGGAAGGAGCCTGTAGAGAGAGAGAGATTGAAGATATGGAGGAGCGAGGGCAGAAAGGAGGGAGCTATAGAGATTAGAAGACGAGTAGGAATAGGATCAAGAGGACAGGTAGCAGGTTTGCAAGAGTTCAGAAGTGTAGATAGTTCATCCAAAGAGGCAGGAGGAAAGACAGAAAATTTGTTAGGCGAAGGTGATAGAAGATTAAGAGCAGAAGAAGAATCAGGAGGGACTATCTCAGAGCGAAGAGTGGTAATCTTAGAGATGAAATAGTTAGCAAAGTCATTAGGAGAGAAAGATGAAGAGACAGGAGGAGAGGGAGGTTTAAGCAAAGTGTTGAAGGTGGAGAACAAACGCTGCGGGCACCTCTCATTGGAAGAGATCAGTGATTTGTAATAATTCTGTTTTGCCATAGAGAGGGCGCGCGAGAAAGAAGAAAGAACAAATTTGAAATGGATAAAATCAGCCCACTTTTTGGACTTTCTCCAAAGACGTTCGGCCGCTCTAGAGCAGGACCGGAGAAACTTAATGTTGGGGGTAAGCCAGGGCTGAGGCCTAGTCTTAGAGGAAGAAGTGCGTACAGAGACAGGGGCAAAATGGTCAAGAGTTGAGGAAAGAGTGGAGTTAAATAAAGACATTGCTGAATCAGCAGAATCCCCGAGATTTAGGGAAGAGAGAGATGAATCCAGGGTCAGACCAAGATGGTTAGAGTCAACAGATTGAAGATCACGAAAAAGACGTTGAATAGTATAGCGAGGAGGAGGAGTATAAGTGAGAGCAAAGGAGATTAAATGATGGTCAGATAGTGGAAAGAATCTTCTAAGTACATTGGTTTGGAGCATTACTGGAGTAATCCTGAGCATTAACTGTAGTTATCTGAACTAAGCATCAAGTTTCTTTTTTTGAAAAAGATGAGATTGCATTTTATTTTATTTTAACCCTTGACAGCACATATTTGATCAAACATGACTGAATGAGCAGGACTGGTGATCCATTTACCTTCCAATTTAGAACTACAATTCCTGTCATGGCAACCAACTTACGCAAACCACACCAAGCCACTGAAAATGGTTTGCCATAGGGCCACCATAACAACTTGTGGGCACACAACAACAGGTCCAGTTTCTTTGCCAAAGGTCTTTTTCACATTTGATATTCTTATTACTCTCCTAAGTGGGGAAGGTGCTTAGTCGTATATCATTCTGTAGAGAAATTATTTAAAAACGTTTACTTAGAAACCTCAAATTGTACAGAAGGTCCACTTCTACACAAAAAAGGACTTCAGTCATTTTAGCTCCTGGCCATAGCTGGTTAGGAAATAGAATAATAGGCACTGAGGAAGATTACCTCAGCACCTATGAATGTCTATGCACTGAATCCCGTTACATCACAAAATGGCTTCCGCTGGCCGTGTTTTCTGGATGTATGATACTGCACTTTAGCCACATCAGGGGAAGCCTAAAGAGATGGCCAACGGACTGGGACTTGACCATTTGACGTTTCTATCGCCAATAAAGGCAAAACGTTCTAAACAAATCTGGACTATATTTGGCATGTTTTACCAAAATGGATCCAAAATAAACAAAAACAGCAACAACAAAAATCGTTGGGGCATGGTAGGGATGCCCCAGTCAAGACTAGTATATTTTCAGAAACCAATTTCAGATTTGTCTTTCATGTTTTGTGAGATTATATACAAGGGATGGGATAATGGTGTATGTGAGGGCTCTAAAGTTCATGCTTGGGCTCTGCTTAGGTCCATTAGAAGCTGATGGAATAGAGGGCATGCTTAATCTAAGTTGCAGATGACACCAAATTAGGAGGAGTAGCTCATACTCCAGAGGACAGGATCAACATTCAAAATGAAAGCTTTTATAGAATCATAGAGTTGGAAGAGACCACAAGGGCCATCCAGTCCAACCCCCTGCCATGCAGGAAATCCAAATCAAAGCATCCCTGACAGATAGCCATCCAGCCTCTGTTTAAAGACCTCCATAGAAGGAGACTCCATCACACTCCATGGGAGTGTGTTCCACTGTCAAACAGCCCTTACTGTCAGGAAGTTCCTCCTAATGTTCAGGTGGAATCTCTTTTCCTGTAGCTTGCATCCATTGTTCTGGGTCCTGTTCTCTGGAGCAGCAGAAAACAAGCTTGCTCCCTCCTCAATATGACATCCCTTCAAATATTTAAACCGGGCTATTATGTCACCTCTTAATCTTTTCTCCAGGCTAAACATCCCCAGCTCCCTGAATCTTTCCTCATAGGGTATGGTTTCCAGACCCTTCACCATTTTAGTCGCCCTCCTTTGGACACGCTCCAGTTTCTCAACATCCTTTTTAAATTGTGGTGCCCAGAACTGGACACAATATTCCAGGTGGGGCCTGACCAGAGCAGAATATAGTGGCACTATTACTTCTCTTGAAGTAATAGCCAAAAGCTATTTTGGGCCAAAGCTAACAAAATGAAATTCAACACAGAGAAATGTAAGGTGCTGTACTTAGGGCAGAAAAATGAAATGCACAGATATAGGATGGGGGACACCTGGCTGAATGAAACTACATGTGAAAGGGATCTTGGAGTCCAAGTAGACCACAAGTTGAACATGAGTCAACAGTGCGATGCAGTAGGCCAATGCAATTTTAGGCTGCATCAATAAAAGTATAGTGTCTAGATCAAGGGAAGTAATAGTGCCACTGTATTCCGCTTTGGTCAGGCCCCACCTGGAATACTGTGTCCAGTTCTGGGAACCACAATTCAAAAAGGACATTGAGAAACTGGAGCCATGTGTCCAAAGGAGGGCACCTAAAATGGTGAAGGGTCTGGAAACCATGTCATATGAGAAACGACTCAGGGAGCTGGGGATGTTTAGCCTGGAGAAAAGAAGGTTAAGAGGTGATATGATAGCCCTGTTTAAATATTTGAAGGGATGTCATATTGAGGAGGGAGCAAGCTTGTTTTCTGCTGCTCCAGAGAATAGGACCCGGAACAATGGATGCAAGCTCCAGGAAAAGAGATTCCACCTCGACATTATGAAGAACTTCCTGACAGTAAGGGCTGTTCGACAGTGGGACACACTCCTTCCTCGGAGTGTAGTGGAGTCTCCTTCCTTGGAGGTCTTTAAGCAGAGGCTGGAGGGCCATCTGTCAGGGATGCTTTGATGGGGATTTCCTGCATGGCAGAATGGGGCTGGACCGGGTGCCCTTCTTGGGGTCTCTTCCAGCTCTATGATTTTATGACTAAACAGCTAAGAAGAACAACGACGTAAATGCCGCTTAGCCCCAGTCAAGGGTGGGTCATCTTCCCGCCATAACCAATGTCTGCAAAACGCCCTCAAAGCCAGCAGCCGTTAGAAGCAAACTTGAAACACATCTGAAGCCCCGCCCCCCGCAGCGCTCGCGAGGCTCCAACGTTCTCTCCCGCCTTTCTGAGCCAATCGGGCGCTCGAGCTTTGCCGCCCAATCCCTATTGGTCGGGGAGGCGATGACGTAGTTGGGCGCGCGAGCGAATGAGAGAGAGAGAGAGTTGCGTCATCGGGAGGCGCCGGCGGCATTCTGAGTTGAAGAGTGTGAGGGAAAGGCTTGAGTTGAACAAGGTGGGAAGATGTATCTCGGCTCCCCTCACACTCCGGGAAGCGGCGGCGGAGGCGGCGGCTCAGGACGAAGGAGCCTCAGGGCCGGCGGCAGGAGGAGGAACCAAGCGACAGTCAGTTCCCCGGCCATCTTTTCTCCGGTGGCGAGGAGGAACGTCAGTTCTCTGTCCGCTCGGTGAGTGCGGGGCGCTGCAGGAGACGAAGCAGCAGCCACACTGGAGAGAGAACCCGGTTTGGCAGCGCTTTAACACTTTGTCTGGCTCTCTGCTATAGAATTCTGTTTCTTTGTTGTTAAGTGCCTTCAAGTTGACTGTGGCCCTATCCTTGACCTTTGTTGGCAACATAGATTGAGAGGAGGTGTGGTTGTGTGTCCTGTGAGACTGAGGGAATGTCACTTGCACAAGGTTGCCAACGGAGTTTCTGTGGCTGAGGGGAATTGGATCCCTGATTTCCCAGAGTCCTTGCTGCCAGGAGGCAGAATTAGTGCAGTTTGCCACCACTGCAGCTTTCATGGCTTCGTCACATGGGACCCTGGGATTTGTAGTTTGTTGTGGCCCCAGAGCTCTCTGACAGGCTAAATATCTCACAGAACTATCTCTGCTAGAATGCCATAGATAGCACTGAGTGGTGTCAAGTGGCATTCATTCTGCAGTGTCAGGGGTAGCCTTGGCCTCTGTAAAGGCATGTACCCCTTGTGTGGCCCTTTGGCGTTACTTACCATACAGCTCTTGCGTTGTTGTTCATGGGAGTGTAGTGGGGTGTGTGTGTGTGTGTGTGTGTGTGTGCTGAAGTTGCCCATCAACTTATGCTGACCCCATGAATTCTATTATGTTTTCTTAGGCAAGGGATGCTGGCAAACAGTTCTAAGTATCTTGTCAACAGACAAATCCCAAGATGGCAAAGTGGTCTTTTGTTAATGCCTCTCTATTGTAGATATACATTTAATGTGCAGATTTTTTAAGCAAAGGGAATGATAGCTATGGCGGTTGGCCTGTTCACTGTAATGGGAGAAGGCTGAGGTGGGTTTATCCTTTGTTCCTGCTGCTTTGGTCCTGAAGAAAAGCACTGTACTGAAGTTGGCAACTGCTGTGGCCTATATTAGCTTCATAGCAGTGCATTTTATCAAAGGCAGAGCTTGCAGCAGCCCTGATAATTTTCAGAAATGAGAATGTTTGTTCCATGATAAGAAAAATGCATTTGTGGGTTTTTTCCCAATTAGTGAAGTAGCAGCTGAAATATTTACTTTGTTATGTGTTCCACATCTTCAAACAGTGACAGATGGAATGAACATATAAGTTGATGAATCAATGCTTTTAACTACTTAGTTGAAAGTGACAAATACTGATAATGCTGATGGCCACTGTTTTTGCTTAGGTGTACTCCCACGAAAGTTGTACATCATCCTTCAGGAAGTGAAACCATTAACTATGACGTGAAAAGGTTCGGCTCACCCTTACCAGTAAAGGTTATGGAGGCCTTGAGAATGGCTCATGGTAAGTGCTTCACATTTGCTATATGAATAACAGCAAATTGGAAAACAGCAAAATAGCTAACTGTTGGGTTTGTAATGTTCTCAGTAACATTGCCAATATCTTTAGATGTTGATGTAGACAACTATTTTAGAAAGCATGAATTTGAAGTTTGAGATACAAAGATACAGCTTTAATGTTATTGCACAATGAGATATTGTTTAGTTACAGTGAGGCAAAGATAGTGTTACTCAATGGCTTATCAAGCCAACTAAATTATATTCAATTTACCTTGGGTGGATTTGTTGCCTTCCTTGAGAAAATAGTGTTAATTATGGAAGTACTGTATTCTTAGATCACTGTGCTTTCTTACATAGAGCAGGCTTCAGTAGCTTATAGTACCTTTTGTCAACTTCAGCTGATGCTTGATTTGCACCTTTCGGGGGGGGGGGTGTTCTGCCACAATTATCTATGCTTCAGTAACATCTATGTGAGTTAATTATAATGTATTGCATATGGGGATACTTACAAAAAGCACCCAGAAGCTTCAGCAAGTGCAGCATACAGGAGATGGAAGGTTAACCACAGCTGACTGCTGCAACCTCATTATAGTAATGTTAAAATATCTTCAGTGGTTGAAAGTTGATTTCTGGGTTCAGTTTGGACTTTCAGAGTTCTGAATGCCTTGGGTATCTTAGAAATTATCTTTTCCAGGTGAACCTACCTGCCATTTTTGCTCAGAGATATTTTCTCTGCTCAGTTGTGTCAGTGCGGGGGGAGGGGGGTGCGGACTCCACCAAGTGACATCCGAAGGGGGGGGGGGTGACACTACTGCTCCTCAAACCTAGCTTTTGGCAAAAATGGGCTGTGGTGTTTGCCTGTGTCCCTTTAAATGCTGAAGAGATGGTGTGAGTGAAGTGAGGCTTAGTGGGAGGAGAAAGGAGATGCCCCAGATTTTAAATGTTAATTTTTTTTAAAAAAAAATTGTTTTCAAAATTTTCTTTATAAACAACACATTTTACCAAATTATCACTTCAACCACATGAAACTGTGTGTGTGTGTGTGTGTAAATGCATTTGGGCTGTGTGTATGATATTGTAAGTTAAATGTATAATTTTAAATTTAGTTGTTTATGTCACAGCTATTACCATTGCATTCAGTAATATACAGGAATTACAATTAAGGAGTAACATTAGTGCAGAAACATTACTAAGGATGTATAGTGTGCTATGGGAGGAGGTTAATGGGTGTGTGCGAGAGAGTTACCCACACTTGGTAATGCCAAACTTCATGACGCCCCTGCTTCCAACGGTTCAGTTGCTATTAGTGTTTCAATTCTCCCACTGCAAAACGGCACTGCCCATGCACAATGGGGAATACGTGAAGAATCAGATAAGCCCCTTACAGAAATCTTTAGGGGGGAAAACTCTTTGGGGAGGGGCTCTTAAGACAGTCCAATGAGGACTGGGTATTCTCACTAGGGAAAGACTAGATAGCACAGAATATGCCCCATTTGCTATCTTCTAAAATGCAAGAACAAGCCTCACATTCCTTATATGAGTTTTAATGATGATGGTACTTTGGCTGTCTTTTATCCACTTTTTTGTTTTTATTTCAGTTTTTTTAAATTAGCTTATTTGATTACTTAGTTATAGCGCTTTTGACTTGCCAACTTTTTTCCTGTTATATGTTGTTCCCTGTTTTTTTGTAAACAGTTTATCATAAATTTCTTTGGAACAGTTTTGCAAAGGGTGGAATACAAATAGCCTAAATAAATATATGGAGATCAGTTGAGATCTTTCTGACAAATTTGCTTTTCATTTGCCTTTATACACAAAAATAAAGGGACTGATTCTAACAAGTTACCATTAGGCTCCCACAAACAATATTTAGTAAACCAGTTACTTTCAAATGCAATGCGTAGGAATTTAAAGACATACTTGTATATCTTATGTCATTATGTCTCATATATGATTCTTTCTTGCAGCTGAGGACCATTTGAGTGTGCAGATAGATGAAAGGGGATGGGCTTGGCTAGTGTACAAAGAAAGACTGATTATTTGGAAGACTGGCCAATCACCAAAGGTAAATTAAGAGAAGATATGGGCATTTTCAAAAGAAGAATGTAGAAGACAAATGGGTAACCTCAGAGCTATGGCACTGGTGATGTTAGCTGGCAGTGCATTTGTTTTGCATCATTTAAGGTGTCCTGTGAAAGATTTAGATCCGTGCTTTTCAAATTAACTGATTTGGCAGCTAAGGATGTTTTTTCTCAGTGTGCCAGAGACCAGTATCATGTTTGTACCATTTTATTATCATATACACATAGTTTCCTGAGAACTCGCTGCAGACTAGCATCCAGTGCTTGTGGGACCATACCAGTCTGTGGACCTCTACTTTGAACAGAACTGGTTTAGGCTATGGGCTATTTGATATTGAGCTTTACCATTAAAGTGAAAGCGAGCTTTCAGTCTTACCAGCTTGCTGTTATGTGCAAACTTTCTGAATCATCCTGTGTGTTAAAATAGTTAATTGATACTCTTGGGAAGATGTCTTTTTGATTTCAATGGGCCTTATCTTGTGAAAAAATGGTTATGAAAATTCCTCTTCAGTTGTGATATAAGCCATTTTCATATGTTTACCTAAAAGTGTGGTGAGCTAAGTGGGTGGGAGGGAGCTGGCCACATATGTTATGCCTACTCCCAAATGTCCCCTCATACCCAGCATAAATGTTGAACACAAAGATCTGCAGTGTGTGTTTAACTATTTGGCTGAATATGATTACAGAGTTCCTGCAACTAGATTCTGTGAATCCCAATCACAGGATCTCTGTAGCTGTATTTTGCAGAATATGGTTACAAAGCCATCTACATACCTTTGCACTTAACACATGAATGTGTGTTCTATGTTATGGCGATGTTGCAGGAGCGGGGCAGATACATATATGCCCACACTCTCTTCACCCATTTAGCCCTCCATGTATTCAGGCAAATGCCTGAAAAGCACTATAGACATTTATATTTCCTGTTATGCCAGTATTTATGTTGCATCCAGAATGCCTCTTCTAAATTGTGAGATTACAGTATTGATTACTATATCATTTTCAAGATAATATCAGGACATTGGGTAAAAATTAGGAACTAAATTTTGACAGCATAATCAGAAAGAAATAGAACAGATATTATTTAAGCTATTCTGATACAGTATTTTAGAATTTGATATTCTCTAAAATATGCTTTCTAGGAACTTCAGTAGCATAAATGCTTGTTTTTAAATTAAACTATTGCCAAAGCAAATGAAGAAACAAATTTGTGTGTTGCAGCTGTCTGTATGCAAGGAATTGCAGTTGCCACCCAGTGACTATCTGTGGAATGCTGATTTAGTAGCAATATCTTCTCTTGATATTTCTGGTGAAGCACCTTCCTTACAGGTGAGGAGCTTAACATTTTGTTTGGGTATGCAATTTGTGAAAATAATTGAAATGTCTTTTATCTTGGAATCATTCAGAAATTAAACTATGGCACAATGAAGTAGTCAGTATGCCAGTCATACAAACACAGTTGAAATGGTGTAAATTTGTCATTTAAGTACTAAGTGCATAGCTAACATATCTAATTTGCTGTCTTTGCAAGTCTCTATCCGTAATGGTTGCCACAAGTGAAGGATCAATAAGATATTGGCCCAGCCTGGTACATGAAAGTTCCTACACTGAGACATACACAGATTTTGGAGGCTCTCTCTGCAATTTTTTAACAGCAATAAAGGTAAAGGAGAAACCTTACTGTAAAAATAGATTTTATGGGATTTTAAGACTACAATTGAACTGCTCTGGTAAATCTCAATTTTATCCTGTCTTTTCTCTGATCATTGCCTAGCAGGCACTACAGTATATATTTCAACTAGAATAACTGGATTTTACCTTGAGGAGGGCTGCTGTATTTTGAACATATGAACTGACCTTATTCATTGGGGAAAAGAATAATAGCACTTGGAAAAATGAAAGGCAGTAAGGAAAGAGGAAACAGGTGGATTGGTTCAGTTGACAAAGCCATGACCCTGATTTTGTAAGACCTAAATATGTATGTTAATAATAGGATGTCTTGGAATTCTCTTGTTCATAAAGATACCATATGTTGAAGCCAACATATAGCAAATAGCAACAACAATGCTAACAAAGCAAGTGTACATTTTCTTTTTAAATAAAAAGTTTTTACCTAATAAAAATAATACCACGTCAAGACCAAACTGAGCTTTTCTTATCTTTTAGGAAGGAAGTTTTATTTTATCATCTTCACGGAGCCAGTTTATCCGATTGACACCAGACAGCTCTGGCAAGATTCATCAGCATAGCCTACTACAAGGACAAGGCATGTTTTCAGGAATAGGTCGAAGAGTTTCTTCTCTGCTGGGCATCTTGTCTCCCAGTAATGATGAAGTGGTAAGTCTACATTCTTTACAGTGGAGCTGAAGACAGTGCACACTGCAGGTGACCCTAATCTCCCCCCCCCTTTTTTTTTTGGGGCAGTCTTTCTTTATTACCCATTTTTTAAAGGGAAGAATTGACTCCAAATTGCAAAAAAACAAACAAAAACCTGTGCAAAACCACCTCAAAACATGGTTTAACTCTCTACAAGCCCCAGACTCCACTAAAAGATCAAACATGGGCCTAAAGGGAAACCAGAAGTGACATGTGGCCTGCTGGAAAATGCAGAAGCAAAAAATAATCCTTAACAGGAACCAGTTACAGCATCTATAGGAAACAGTTTCTCGAGAGCTGCATTCCCTTGGGGGTAATTTGTGGGTGTCAGAAGCAGCAGACTGGCAGAAGACAGAGGCACCTTTTTTTCTCTTTCTGTCAACTTTTCTTTTTTCTAACTTAGGGGGTTGTCTTTTCCCTTAAATCACTTTACATTATTTGAACAAGAACTGGCGTCTGTTTTCTACGGAGTAAATTTTTTATAGTGTTGCTATTGTCTAGAATCTGAGTTTTTTCACAGGTACTATGCAACAGGTGCCTATGATATTAGCAGTAAACAGCACACTTAATTTGTGCTCGTGTATGACTGAGTTACTCAACAAACACATTTCTTTACCTTTACAGTGTTGTAATTCTAACCACATTGTCCATTTTGTGAAAAACAGAGGCCTTGCATGAAAGATTCTATCCATAATTTATCTTTAATTCAGCTTTCTAGTGTTCTTTGGGACAACAGTGATTCAAGATTTTATGCACTAACCAGTTCTAATCTTCACAAGTGGGAAATTGATGAAACTACAGAACGCCAGGTTCTCAGCTGGGATGTGAATAGGATACTTAGAGAAAGTATCATGGAATCAATATGGGTAAGCAGCAATAAATGCCGAATATATAACTAGGTGTTTGCTTTATTTCTGGTACTTTAATGCTTCTTATTTCCACAGGGATCTGATAGCAACTATGGAGACATTAAAGGAGATATCAACATACAGTATTTGGATATGCAGCAAAATCGGTAAGTTCTTGTTTAGAAAGCTAGGCACACTGAGCTATGCAGGGGTAGGCATTCTGACACGATCCCAGTGTCTTGTACTAGTAATTTCCAGAACCTCAGAGCACTGTTCATATTTACATAGACTTATTGTGCTAGGGGGTATGTGTGTATGTCAGTATGTATTATTTTCTGCTGTGGACAACGTGGTGCCAGCTTTGGGCAAGAGACTGTGTTTGTGTGTATGTGTGATGCATGTGAATTAGTCTCCATTGCCTGAGTGCAACTAGCTGTTCACAGCTCTTGGAATGCTGTGAGAGTGTGTTGAAAGGGGAAAAGAATACAAAAGAGTCTTGACTGTTAAACAGAAATAGAGATGGAGACAGAGGTAAGGACCAGGAGCAGATAAGAATGGGTAAGGGCTGTGATATTCTAGCATTTTGTTTTTTAAAAATTTATTGGGTATTACAGGAGCAGACATTCCTCCTAAACATTAGAAATATTTTTTTACACTGGAATAGATTTCTTTGCAAGCTGCTAGACTCTTCCCTCTCCAGCCTCCATTAAGCAGATTGAATGGGCATCTTTCAGAGGTGCTTTAATTGTGTATTTCTGCATGGTAGAGACTTGGAACAGATGGCTCTATAATCAGAGAAATTATAGTATAGTATGTTTGCGTAAGTGATATATTGTGTATGTAATAAGGTAAGTGGTCCTTTTGGGAGGAGATGAGAGCATGGAATATTGGGAGTGATGAGCCATCAGCTAAATATTTGAAGGGGTGTTAAAAAGGTTAAGGGGTATGACAGTTGGGGGTGCAGATAGAGTTTCATTAGATATAGGATAGTTAGGTTCAGCTAGAATTATGAAAAGACAGGAAACAAAGAATCACTGAGATGTGTTAAGAGTTAGTTAGCATTTAGATGTATTAAATAAGCAATCTTTAAGTGCATATTGAACTTCTGTTTAACAAATTAATTTTGTATTATACACATCACTGGGAACACTGCAATTATGTACTTAGTCAGACACACAATGTCTGTAGTGGCACCAGTGGTTCAAGAGTGGTCTTGTCCTATGTGAGGAAGAAAGTCTCACTTAGAAACCATGAAGACATTTAGAAGGTCCCTGTATTTGGTGTCGTAGCAGTGGGGGGGGAGCTCCCACATTTGGTGAATTAGTCAGAAATATAGGATTAGTCAGTCAAGAATTAGTCAGAAATATAGGACTGATTAGTGATAAGATCAAGATAAGAGATGGATTAAAACCTTTAGTCTGTTGGGAGCTGAGAGTATAGTGAAGTAGAGTCCAGGAAACGTGGTTACACTAATTCTGAGTTGTAACACTGAAATTCTTAAGAAGTTACCGTAGATACAGATAGTTTAAACAGCTACCATGCTGGTCAGTAAACTTTGGTAGTTTTGTATCTCTGTCTAGAAACCTTTTATTTAAATTGGTTAAGTAAGAATTTATCACATGCTACCAAAATGAACCTAACACAAACAACATCAGCTTATCCTGTGTTAAGATCCATTTGGACCTGAATGCTAAACTGAATGAGTGGTTATAAGGGAAGGTGAGTAACAGGAATCCAACAATTGGTGCCAGAGTGAGAAACCTAGAGAGGCTGTCCACCCCACTTGTCGCAACACAAAGATACTTTTTGTAAGAAGAGTGGGCAGGATGCTGTTGAATAGCTGAAAACCCCTGTTTTGCTACTTAGACTCTAAATATTCTTTTGTAAGGTAAATTACTTTTTAACACTTACATCCTTCAATTAATAGTGATGGATTGGTGATTTTGGCTGCAACTTGGCATCTTGGTGACAGTCCGTGCCTCATCTATTATACTTTGGTAACCCTGGAAGATAATGATTACCCCGCATTTGATAATATTGTTGTGGAGGTCACCCAGTATAACCCACTTTTTCAGGTAATTGACATATTTAAAAGTTCCCCCCCCTTAGTTCTCTTAGTTCAACTTAAGAATATTGTTTGGAAATACATGACTTTGATAACACATTGGTCATTAGAAAGTCAACAGGGTTTATTTGAAATATTTAAATTCAAAAATATGCATAGAAACGAACTTTGTAGAAATTTCCCCCTCCTTTTGTGGCAAATAGTAGCTTGATAAACTGTCCTCATAGGGCGAAGCAGATGGCCAGGAAGGAACAGCCTCCAGCCGGGACTGCAGCAGCCGTATGGCCTGCTCTGAAAGCGGGCTGCTGCCTGCAGTCCCAAGCCACATACCACAGGAACTGGATTAAAACAGCTCCTTTTTGTTCCCATCCTTTTGGCTCAAGGGCTATGTCGGAGCGGCTTCTGGCCACTTGCATTGTATAAACCCCACTCCCCCAAAGCGTCCAGAAACCGCTTCATTTTAGCCCATGTGTTTTGGGCTAAAATTTTCTTTTCCTCTCTTGTTGTCTGCCTTAGTACTTGCTTGATTCTTAGTGTGTCAAATAAGTCCATTTTTCAAGTCCCAAAGCCCCTCCAATGTTATTTTATTTATTTATTTATTTATTTATTTATTTATTTATTGCTATATTCCCCACATCAAATCCCAGAAGAAGCCTTTATTTAACCAAGAAATAATGTCCAGTTTACAGTATTCCTAAGTAAATAAAATCTTCCCTTAGACCCAAAACAGTACAGGGAAGCCTTAAAAACCTAGCAAAATTGTATTTTGATAAGAAAATTCAATTTTTTTTAAAATTGGTAATCTTGAATGTAAACTATCGAAAAAAGTTTTTAAAAATCAGGTACTGGTACACTGTGTATGGGGGGGGGCTTACTGACAAATATCAGATGTTATAATTGTCTGTGTTTTTCATTGTAACCTTTAATGGAACATTTTTCAGCCTGAACAACGGATGTGTCGTTTAGTAGTCCCGGATTTCTCCAGCCAAGCTGCTTGTCTTTACACAGAAGATGAGGTATTTGCTTGTTCAACTGGAACAGGAAGAACTTCTCTCCCCCAGGAGAAAATTATTTTTAGTTCTCAAGGTAAGAACCTTAGTAAACTGAAGTGCTTATCTTAAAGATGTTCAGTAAACCAGTGAAGGTGTTTTCAGACCTCCCCAGAAATGAAATTCACTAAATGTTAAAATATATTTTCTTGAAAAAATTCCATTTACTCAATAACTTGGCAATGAAGGAAATGATAATGAAATATAAGAATAATCCTAATCATGTTTCAGGGACACAATTGTGTGTAGAGACCTTTTTATTTATACACTTCAGCTGGCATCAGTTTCACTTGATGCATCTGAAAATCTGTTCACAGTACGGGTGATAATATTAAATTATTTCATCCTCACAAATCAGGATGAATAATTTCTACATTTTTCCCCAGATGCAAAGAAAGCAAATATTTTTAACAGTTCTTGTGCCATAGTCAGTTATCCCAGAATGTTTCAGGAGTTTATTCTCTGTCGGAGTGTATGGGGTTTTTTTTAATGGGAATTGTTGGGTTTAGTGCAAAAAGTGCTGTGTCCAGATAGCTGTATATGTTTTTTATGCAGGTTTGCTATTTTCTATGCAAAAACCATCAATTTTCAACAACAAAAAGTATTCTGTATAAGGAACAGTAATCTTGTATGATAAAACCATGTGGTTATTTTTTGTACAAGTTTGTGTGTGTGTGTGTAAAAGATATTACAGGGGTTTATCCATACCACGGGGGGGGGGGGGGGGGTGTTGCATAAGAAAACAGCAGACTTGCACAAAATGCACGTTTGTCTGAGAATACTGTTTTTTGCACAAAATATTATTTTCATCCCTGCTGTACAGTCTTTTAGAAATGTTGCTTATTGTCTTTTTCTGCATACCTCAAATGATGATGATGTTGGGTTTTCATTTATCTTTTTTCAGGTGATAGAATTTTAGGAGCAGGTTCTTGTGCTGGACTTCCCATATTTTTTGCTAGAAAAAGTGGACTTGTGGCTGTACATTCCAGGGAAACAATTTCTGTGCTTCCTGAAGATATTGAGGATTCTTTAGCCTCCTCTGTAGCTGAGCCAATTGATGAGGTAATAATGATTAACTGAAACAGTTATATATCTGAAGAATTGAACAGGTTATAGCTGAGTAATCTGTTGCAACAAAAATGAGTCTTGTGGTATCTTTAAAATGAGCAAGTTTTATTTGGCATACACTTTCTTGGACACTTCATCAAATACACTGGAGCATTATTCTAATTGCTTTAATCTTGGTTAAGGATGTAAGATTTCTGCAGTGCATTTTTCCTCCTTCACAGTTAGCATCTTTCGTCACAACAAGTTGGTTTTTGTGGAAGGGGTATTCCACCCTTAACTTATCTCCTTTTTATGTTTTAGAGTATTGCATCTGACCTCCCTTCTAGAATGGATATTGTAGCACAAGAGGATAAGACAAAAATATTAAAATCTGCTTTCTTACAGTATTGCAGGTACAAAATAAATGTTATGTTGAATGACTTTCATTCTAGGAAACCCAGCGTGCTTGTACGGCATCAACATTTTAGCCTCACATTTAGTGAGTTTTCTCTTTATTGCATAATATGTTAGAGAAATAGGCATGGGTTTTGTTGTAGCCTGTTGTATGTATGCATGTACCTCTGGATTTACACTAGTCCCATATATGTCATAGGGTTTCTTAGGAAAGGAATACTCAGAGGTGCTTTGCCATTGCCCTCCTGAAATATAGTCTATAGCACCTGGTATTAGTTGGCAATTCTCCCATACAAGTACTAACCAGACCTGACCCTGCTTAACTTCCAAGATCAGATGGGATCTTACTGGAGTATATAGATTACTTGCTGCTTCTAACATATGCATGATGCCTTTTAAATATGTTTTTGCATCCTTCCACTTTATGTTCTGAAAACTACATATAGCCCTCATCAGGTTCTCGTCGAATGGTTCATGGCAAAGAATAAATGTTTAGCAAGGGTGGGTCTTATCTGCAGGATGTGTTTTGGGTTCTTTAGTAGTGGGACTTCTAGCATAGAGAATTTAATACTATAATAATTGTGATGACTTGTTTACATGGCAGTGTTGAAAATGTCTGATTATCAGAGAGATACTGAAGGTTTCACTGTTGAATGTTAAAATGTCATTTGTAAGGTCATGATCTGATATTTAAGCGGTCATTTGCAGTGCAGTGGAAGGGAAAAGGGGTGAAAGTAGGCTGATGGACTGTTGAACATGCAGGATCTCAGTCATGTTCCCTTTGAAGAGTTGATTTAATTATGTATTGTCTTTTATTTGAGGAATGATGTGAAGAATGCACAAGCCATAGTTGCTGAGCTGTTTCTCCAACATGCAGATTTGGGTCCTGGTACTGATCTGGATAGTTCTGTGACTCAACTTAGTGAAGAACTGGTGGATGATTATCCTACATCTGACCCACGATGGGCTGAATCAGTACCTGAAGGTAAGGACTGTTGCATGTAAAATGGCTATGCTGTGATCTCTGGTTTGTGAATGTGAGTAATTACACGGTGAGGGAGTCTCATGAAAGGAATAATTGTTATATCTGTCCTGTCATCTCTATACCTTAAGGTTGACGGATGTTTAGAAACATGAGTTCTGCCTTCATTTTCTTTACTTAACTGCTAGTGAAAGTGAAGCTTGGTTTATCATGAAATCAAATAGAGTTGACATAGTACTCAATATTTAGTTTAAAACTACAGTTTGCATCGTGTTAGGCAGTTACAAAGTTGTACGCTCAGGTTACAACCTCATAACTGTTTGCTGTTCACGTTTATGGTTTTGGCACCATTGCTGTGACTGCAGATGCCCCCAAACCCACCTAAAAATCTAGATAGTGGTAACTAAGGAATGAAGTTCTGTGGCACTTGTAAGCAGGATAAGGAAAGACGATGTAACCATTCCTCCTCCTGCCAGCAAGTGCAGTGTGACAATCAGAAGCAGGGACCCCTCTGGAGTCCTATTGAAACTACTCATCACACTGTCACTTGCTGGCTGGAGAGGGCTGGGCTGATCCTTCAGTGCCTTGCTAGCCAGTTCTGCAGAACTCCATCCCTCAGTATTGATGCCTGAATTTTAAGGTGGAATTGGGAGGTTGGCTCAGTAGACAAGAGTGTGCCACAATATCATACTTAGGCCTGATACAGACAGGCCAAAATAAAGCTGCTTTGAGTCACTTTGCTAGTATGCTGTTTAAATGATACATACGTCCAGAGTCCAGAAACCGCACCAAAGCCTTGCTCCAGTCCTAAGGACTGGAGTGCAGCTTTGGTTCAGCTTCCAGACTCTTAGGACTCATGCATCATTGAAACACTATACCTCCAAAGTGACCTGAAGCAGCTTTATTTCGGCCTGTCTGTATAAGGCCTTAGATATTTTATGCATGAACTAAACCCATATTTTTTTTAAAAAGGTATATTTGAATATATAACGATGATCTCTTTAAAAATATGTCCAATTGAAGTAATTTATATATTCTGTCATACTTCTGTACAGAAGCAGCAAGTTTCACCAGCTCATCCATCATTGTTCTTCGTCAGTTGGACAATAAATCGCAAGCACATTCACTCTTCATTGACTTTCTTCGCCAGGTAGGCTTCCAAAGTTCTCAAGCAGAAACATTGATACAATGCAGTGTAACGCCATTTTAATTTACCATTATCTCTCTCCAAGGTGGGTCTGTTTGGACGTTTGAATATTGTTCAAGTAAGAAGCATACCTATGGCAACTCGGTTATTACTCAGTGAACATGCAGAAAAGTTAGCTGCAGCCATTGCTCTCAAAAACCATCATTATCGATTGCCAGAGGTAGTGAATGCAGCAGTACAGCTTGTGTTGGAAAAAAGAGAAAGTGACATTCCATCAAGTCTAACTCCTGCAGATGTTTTCTTCAGAGAGGTAAAATGAATTTTGTACGTGTATAAGTCTCAGCTCCAGGATACAAACATTTGTCATTTCTTCTTTTTTTCTGTTACATCCATACCAAGTGATAGAATTCAAAGATATAGCTGTTAGTCTGTAGAATCAGTATGTAGAGAGATCTTGTAGCACCTTTGAGTCTAACTGAAATAAAGAGGTTGGCAGCATGAGCTTTCATAGACTTCCTCTACTTCCTCAGATGCATATAGTGTGCATTAGAGCATGAAGCAAAAAGTTCCACAGGAGGTAAATTATGGAATATTTTTTTCTAAGTATCTACCTAAAATTTCACATGTTCATGGCTTTATTTTAATCATGAAAGTTAAAAGACTAAAACAATCTCTATTGAATAGTCAGTCTGTTCAGTGAAATGCATTTGATAATATTTGATTAATCTAAACTGAATCATTGTTGTATTCTTTGTGGAGAATTTTAATGGTCAGTTTTGTTTTTGACCTTTTTAATTTTTCAGGTGTCACAAATAGATGCTATTTTTGAATGCTTGCTGGAAAAGGAAAAACAGATCTTGGAGGATACATCTGTTCAGTCTGATGAATGGGCTGAAATAGTTATCAATGTAAACAACATCATGAAGGTATTAAATTTTTAAAATTAAAATTAATGTGAATGAAAAGGCCAATATAGTGGGTTTTATCCACTGTAATGAGAGGTAACTTTACTTATAAAAAGAGAACTTGCCTACTCTGGTGAGTCCTCCAGTCATCTGCAGAAAACTTAAGGGAATGCTTGTGGCTGCAGGGGAGAGAGGGATCCATTTTTGTCAACAAATGTCAGTTTCATTATCTAACAAACCATTGAATTTTGCCCAGTAACCTAAAATACTATGGATGTATTGCACCCTGTTAAGTGCTTTCAAATTGAAAATTGATTTCAGTGGGAAAGTTAAGTACTTGCTTATATCTCCATCCCACCCCCAAAATCAGTAAAATATTAAATTGTTCAATTTTGGAAAATTTCCTCTTGTATTGCTAGAAAAAAAGATTTCACAACTTAAAAAAGCATACAGGCACAAAAAAGACATCTTTGTGGCAATTCCATGGCCTTTTATTTCATTCACTTACAGACTCATCTCCCCCTTTTCCACTTTCTTTACACCTATATTGGAAAAACCCATTTTAAAACCAAATTCCATAAAAAGCATTATGCGGTTGTCTTGGTCTAAGTATTCTTTTTCCTTTGTACATATTGGGGTTTTTTAATGGCTTTTTATTTTTTATTTTTCTTTGCCAGTTGTTCTTGTCCTTAATGGATATGTTTAATCCACTGCTTCTGTGTTTTGATAGTAACTACTATTTCATATAGTTTACTTATTTCATATAAAATTATTTTTTTAAAAAACTTAATAATTTCCTAGGATTTAGGACTTAATAAGAAATGGGAAATCAGTACATGTTTTAACAAAGATGGCAAAAAAGAGAATCTTGTCATAACAACTTACAGTAGTGGTAACAAACAAACTGATAAACCTATTTTCATTATATTTAGCAGAAGGCACAAAGGAGCAGGATGTAAATCATCACTTAACCCATATGCTAAAAGGATAGCAACATTACTTGCTAGGAGAGAGCTGTGAAGAGATAAGACCAACTTGTGAAAAAATACCAGCCATGTTTTTGATATAAAATTCCCAGTAGCACACACAACTTTTGAGTTGTTTCTTTACAGTGTTATTCTCTAGACAGCCAATGGAGCAATCCTTGCACACTTTAGTTATTCCCTTGTGCCAGCTATTGAAGCAGAAGTTCAGATATCTTTTTCGGTTGCAGTTCTCTCCCTTCTGCATCAGTTTTATTTTTCCTGTCTTGCCAGATAATTGAGCATCTTTATTTTTCTTCCCCTTTTTACATAATAGTTGTCTATTATTCTAGTTTCTCTCATCTCTAGCTCAGTCTGTCTCATCTCTTGAGATTTGCCATGTGAAAAAAGTGTCATCATCTTGGTTTTCAGTTGTCCTCTTTGGCCTATGATCTTAGCAGCATTTGTCATCTGAGTGCACTCTTAAGAGTGGGTTTTTTTTAATGGTAATGCATCATGATAGATAGGCTCCTCCACAAACAAATCTCCTTTTTGTCAGATACTGCATTTTCTTTGTCTATGTTCTGTAGGATATGCTACAAGCTGCTATCCATGATCGCCAGTCTAAAGCCTCTTTATATAAAATAAGAGAGCCTACTGAAATGGAACCAGAGTATATTCCATGGACAGGTGAGAATAGCAAAAGTCTTATTACATAAATTGTTTTACTGCTAGTTTATAAACAATATATTTATATTATTTGTATCTTATTTACAGAACTATACTGAAGTAGCCTTTGAATTTGTTCCCCCTGCTGTAAGCCTCAAACCACAGTATTGTGTTTCTTAAATATCTGAGAGGCTTTTATTTGAATTAGGTTTTCATCTTTTGTTTCATTTTAGTTTTACATTCTTGTCTTGAATGTATTGGCAAGCACACTTGCATCTTGGCAGGTTAATGACAGGAGAGCATAGGCTTTTGGGCTTAAGGATTTTATTTTATTTAAAAGACCCCCCCCCCCCCCCAAAAAAAAAACACCTCCTAAAACCCCAAAAGAAGCCCACAGGAAACTGTGAATTCTGAGCCCAGGAATTTGTTTTATCAAAGTGAACTCATGTTTCTTAATATAGGGAAGAACAGATGAAGGCCAAATCTGAGTTACAGTGCCTTCTTTGCTAATTAAAACATTTGTTTTTGTGAAACAGTTCCATAAGTATTATAGCATTCCTGAAATAGCTTGGAGTCATTACTTATGAAAACAAAATGAAACCTAAATATGTATTGTAGAGGTGGCATTGCAACTAACAGCTAAGTTTCTCTCATAGTCCTCTGAGTAATGTGGATAATTCATTACAGCTCTCTAGCGCATGTGCACATGTGTTGTCATACATGATGATCTATATGCAGGCTACATATATACTGGAAATGTTTTCAGTTTACAATTGTCTAAAAATGTGAAGTGATTCTTCAAGATTACTAAGACCTATAGTACTGACGCTATTAAAAAGAAAGTATTTCATAAAGATGATGTCTGGTAAAAATAGGTATTCTTTTAAGCACAACTCTTGCTATTTTTCTCCCAATTCTGGTTTCCTCCAAACTTTTCAGATTTGGAGAAATGTAGAAGCATGAGTGGCTGGATTTTGTAATGCCCGCCTTTTCCTTTCTTTGTTGGGCGCACTGGGAATCCTGTTTTGTAATGGAAATGGTGGCGATATTTACATTTACTGTAATGTTCTTTTTGTTTTATTATTATGTATATCAAATGGCTTTAATTATTTCTTTTTTTGGTCCTCTGAAGCATCTGTTGGTGTGCGAACAGCAATAGTGCAACAGCATGAAATCATTCTGAAGAAGGTCTATCCTCAGGTTAATAGTAAACTTCGTAGCACACTGACAGAACAGCTGGTGGCACTATTAGATTGCTTTCTGGATGGTTATGTTTCTCAACTTAAGTCTGTGGACCGACCTGAGTATCAGGAACGATATAACAGTCTGGAAATGGAATACACGCAAAAGAGATCAGAACTTCTATTACCACTACGTAAGTGCTGCTTTTATTACATGAGGGTCTGTATAAGTCTTTGGTAATGGATAACTGTGCTAATAGTCAACTGGAACATGTCACCTATATGAAAGGAAATGAGGAGGCAAAGGAATAAAAAGATAAGTGTATTTTTAATTCCTCTTTCCCCAGTATTTACTGTTTCTTCGTTGTGGTTTCTGTGCCTCACATATTAGGGCTTTGCACCTGCACAAAGACGCCATTTGGAAGTTCAAAAGCTGAGCAGATTGGTGGGTAGCCCCACCAACTCCCATGTACTGAGCATGCCCAACCTGTCAATCTAGCTCCACCTTCAGTTCTCTTTCGTCCGCTGCCAGAGTAACTTCATCTTGGTCATTCTTGAGCTGAGCGTTCTCGTGTACAGTTAAAAATGTCAAACAAAGTGTTTCACAACACAGAGTTCTAGACAAGCACCAAGTTCTTTGTTATTATTGATATGGTGAGGGATTCTTTTATGAAGAATTATTATTTAATAAATCTCTCATTTATCATTGTCAGTGCCTAATTTCTCAGTTAGGAGAAGAACACCACTGATGCTGCCCATATAGTTAGGTGCATACAGTGCAGAAAACAACTTGTGTAAGATTTCTTTTCAGTCACAGAACCCCAGTTTTATTTTATTATTTTTATTAATTATTTTATTTGTTTGTTTGTCTGTTTGAAGAACAGGGAGGGAATGTTTTTCTCCCATGGCTTAAGGATTTCTAGAAATTTTACTCTCAACTTCCAGTATAAAATTTCTTTTCTTCTGTGGATTTTACATTTCAATGCAACATTTTATACTTAAGATAATGTTGAAATTTCTGTAGTCTGTAATTGCAAATGATTTCATGATAGCAAGACCATTTCACTGCCAGATTCTACACTCATAATATTTATGGTTTTTCAGACAATCAGATTTTAATGGAATATGGCACTAATTTGTTGCCACTCTTAAGAGATCCCAATTCCTTTCTCCAGGAAAATGGTTTTCTCAGGAGAAAATTGTATTGCTCTTGAATTCCAGGATTTCTTCCTAGGAACGTGTGTATAACAAATGACAGAATCACGAATTCTTTAGTGTTATGATATTTCTAATGACAAATGGACTATGCTTTCTTAAATTGACTTACTACTTTTGGGGAAAGTAGTTAATTACCTACATTTCTTTGCTCTTCTCTGTCATATCTGCATAGCATATCATGCTGCTGTTAGTGATAGTGGGTGGCCTCTGTTGTATTAAAGAAAAACTGGCTTTTAATAATTTGCAAAGTTCAGGGTTTTATTGTTCACAAGGTGTGAGACAGATGGAATGAGTTGAAAGACTCTGTAAGAACAAAATCTTGTCTGGTTTTGTTGAATTAGTCCTGATGTTTGCTACATTATGAACAGCTGATTAAAAGTACAGTGCTATATGTCCACTTCTAGAGAGTATTAACATCCATTATTATTAGTGATCCTATGTGTGTGCAGAATGTTTTGAAGAAATACCAGTATGTCTTTGTTTTGCTGTCATAATGTGAATACAGTGTGTCCGCACTTTACGCAGGCACGCCATACACATATGCTGAAAGCCATACCGGAAGAGCCTGGCACGTGCCCCAGAAGAAGTAATGGGGTGCATGTACATGACGCGTGCACTGCTGCACAACACAGGTGTAAGCCCTATTGCTTTCTGTGGGACTCCAGCGTACGCTGATTTCCTCTTATGCGGGGGGATCTGGAATGGATCCCCCCCGCATAAGGGGAGGGCCCACTGTATTAATAATGCTTCCTTTTAATCCATACTGTATGTTGCTTTCGATCCCATGCTGGAAGAAACATGTGATGTAAATTGAATTTTTAAAATATATTCTGAAAGAATAGCAAGATGAACATATTTGACTGTGGGTGTTTTTCCTTGTTTGTTTTGGTCCAGTCTCTCTTGGACAGTACCAGTTAGCTGCTGCTCTGGCAGAAAAATACTGTGACTTTGACATTTTGGTACAGATGTGTGAGCAGACGGATAATCAAGCTAGATTGCAACGTTACATGACCCAGTTTGCTGATCAGGTAAAATTATTGTGCTGTTAGTTAAAAGTAGTTTATAGGGAAAACCACAGGAATTTACTATCAGTTTTCTTTAGGACTTGCTAATCATTGAGCACTAAGCATAGTAGAACTGTGAAGCTAAGGCTACACATCTATCATTAATTTCACATTTCTGTGTTTAGTACAAGTAGACTATGATTCACATAACTTACTGAGAAAAATCTTGCCTCCATCCTATTATGTTTGTCTCTTATACGGATTCATTTCTCGTGATGACTGGAAAGGTGGGTGTTATCTCTGTGCAAATATGCACCCTGAAAATCTTCCAAATAAAAATTAAACAGTACCAGGATAACAGAAAACATTTGATATAACCAAACAAGAAATTAAAGAATTGGCGCATGTGCATCAGATCATGCTTTAGAGTTGCATTGACCCTTAAGGGGCCAATGAGACTAAAGCAGTGGAGGAAGCAATGGTGGACCAAGAAACAGCTTGCCCATAGAAAAACTTGGAGATACTGGATGTTGACATAAAAACAAGTAAAACTGTTTTATTTATCAGAAAACATGAGGGAATAATATTGGAAAGGATGATTTTGTACATTCTGTTCACTTACTTTATTGATGAACAATGCACGCAAACAAGATAAAGACAGATTATATGTAGAGAGTATGGCTTTCAGAATAGGCATGAAGACTTGCAGTTTCACCAGAGTTTACATACTGCCTTTTTCATACTTTCTTTTCTATCCTGGCTGCTCTTGTTTGCCTTTTCTTTTGCTTTTCCCATATAAGAAGTGAAGAGAGATTTGTTTCTATGATTTTCCTGGGTTTCATTATTGTGGCATTAGAGAGCCACAGAACTGATTTGATAGTTTTTTTTAAAAGTATATTTTGAATCCTTCAATTTAGCTTACAATGTTTTGAGAGAAGTGAATTTATTCATTTTACAATGGACATGTATGGGCAAAGCAGACCGGCAGGAAAAAGTGGCTTGAATCTGCTTTCTCTAAGAGTGGGTTGAGACTGCACTGACTGCTCCCGAGGAGGCCTGAATGTACACAGCACAGTGTCAAGCTGTGCTGCTAGGTATTTATTTATTTTTTTGTAACTTTCCTGACCATTCATGTGCACCGTTGCACAAACACACCACTGGCGACTGCCTGCTACGAGGGTGCCTATAAACCCATGTGGAATAACTGGTAGCATTTGTATTTTAATTTTCTATACTAAAATACTGGAGAGAAAATGTTTATGTTGAACAAATTTAGAAGAACTATATTTTAACACAAATTCCAAACAGGCCATATTCTGAGAGGCAGGAACTTATACAGATGTAAATTTCAGAATTTTTCAGATTTCCTTTTTCGCTGGTATTTGGAGAAAGGGAAAAGGGGAAAGCTTTTATCTCAGCCACTTGCTCAACACGGTCAGTTAGCCAGCTTCTTACAAGCCCATGAACATCTCAGTTGGCTGCACGACATCAACAGTAATGAATTGGAAAAGGTATGCTTTATCATTTTTATATAAGTTAACAATGCTTTCGGTAAAGATCCTCTATTACTCTGCCTGTTCTTGTTATCTCTCCACCATACTCAACCCCACGTTAGATACCATGATTACCTGTACACAAGTACACATCTCCAGTAATATAAAACAACCAAGGACATTTGTATATCCTGTTCCTAATTTTATAATTGCATCTCATCACTGGTTTTGTTAACTGTTTGTAAAATGTGGAGTCTTCTGAATAAAGGATTTTTGATAAAATTGTGAATGTATTTAGTATTAACCCATAAATTGAATCCAGATGTCCTGTTGTTCTTCAGGAACAGAAGGACTTTTGTGGACTTAGTGCAGATTCTTTGCATGAGAAAAGATAACTGAAATCCAGTGGTGTGTTTCTTTTAGTGCATGGTTTTGCAGTCTCTTGCTCAGCATCTGGCACACATTGGATGCATCCACACTGCAGAAATAATCCAGTTGATACCACTGTAACTGCCAGGGCTCAGTGCTGTGGAATTCTGGAATTGTAGTTTTACGAGACATTTAGTCTTCACTGTCTGAGAGCTCTGGTGCCATAGCAAACAACAGTGCCCAGAATTCCATAACATTGAGCCCTGGCAGTTAAAGTGGTGTCAACTTGGATTATTTCTGCAGTGTGGATGCAGCCATTAAGACCCTGTCCTCCTATATTTGTTTGTCTTGCCTAATATTTCCAGATACATGCCACTGTCCAAGCATATGCTTGTACTTCACAAGATGTTCTGTGTAGTCTTCCAAATTCCTTTCCCATGACAGTGTGCAGAATAATTGCAGTACCAGAATTTCTTCCATTAGCATCTCCCTGGAATCTACCTCACATAATGTCAACTCTCTTGCTTAAAATATAAAGAATGTGCATATGAGACAATCCTTCTATTTGAAACTCTGACATATAGGGAATTTTTAACCTCTGTAAATGTTTCTACAGTACCTAAACAACACCAGTTTTATATTTTTGGGGGGAGGGGTTTCACTGGGCTTATTCCATTGAATGTGTTAATTGCCAGTTCTTTCTTCAGTCTAGATCAGGGGTAGGCAACCTTTTTGAGCCGGGGGCCAGGTTGCTGTCCTTCAGACAACTGGGGGGTCCAAAGCCAAAAAATAAATAATTAAATATTTTTTTTAAAAAAAATTTAAATAAATAAATAAACCCGGACAAATGTAGGACAAAATTTTCAAATGGAGGACACGCAAAAAAAATTGCTGTTTTTTTTTTAATGCTAATATAAATGCATGTTTCTGAGGCTTCTATAGACAATTTCCCCCCTTGCCCACCGCTTGACCCCCTTGCCTGGCTCCTCCTGATAGGCCAAAGGAGGCGAGAGGCCAAAGGCTCCGGCGGCAATTGGCAGCAGGACCGGGCTGGGGCCGGTCCCAAGGCCTTGCCCGGCCCGCGGGCCGTAGGTTGCCTACCCCTGGTCTAGATAGAAGGAGTTGTGTTTATTTGATTCGTAACCTGCAAAATCTCAACTTTTAAACTTTCCCTCAGCTGTATTGCCCAGATAATTGGAGAAGCCCCACTATAGCACATCACCTTTTCTTTTTGTGTCATGTCTTCATTACATTGCAAGCATGAAGGCAGGGAACTATCCTGTTGTTCTTCTATTTATAAAGCACCACGTACAGTGATGACGCTACATAAATAAATGATAATGAAAATCTGCCTGCTTAAATGCCTGCTCACATGGTTACAAAGTATTGAATTAGATATTATAGTGGGTAAATATTTTTGTAAAATCTCATAGTCCCCTCCCAAATCTGATGGAACTCTCTAGGTTAGAGAGTTTCTTTTCTTTTTTGATCTTTATAATTATATTAATTCAAAACACTGGAAAATGAGTTATGATACGTGGCTTTTTGTTTCCAGTTTTTAATCTGTGTACTACTACTCATATGTAATGAAGTAGCCTAATAGTGTCGTTTGTATTATGTTGTTCCCGAGAACTACAGTATATACAATTCTTAGTGCAGGACAAGACAAAAGCTCTTTTCAGCAGTCTCAGAATTTAAAAAAGATCCTTGTGAAACATTAATTTGATATATAATTGTCGTGAAATTAATATTCAAGAATAAATTCCCAGGTTAGTAAATATTTGCAAGTTGCTACATTTTTGTTTTCAACTTTAATATTTCAAAACTTTGTCAATACTTGATATAATAAAATATTTTTTATTTGTTAGGCTCACCGAACACTGCAAAATTTAGCAAATACAGAAACTCGGTACTTTGCAAAGAAGAAAACTCTTCTGGGCTTGAGCAAGCTATCTATGCTGGCTTCTGATACATCAGAAGTGATACTGAATGAGAAAACTGAAGGTATGCTTTCTTACTAGCATTTTAAAAGAACTGCAACATGAGAAGCTCAGTAGAGAACTGACAGCTTTTTAGCCATCTCTAACAGGATCTGGCTCCTTCTAATGAGTGTGTGTGTGTGTGTGTGTGTGTATTGTTTACCTTTAATTCATTTTTGACTTTTGGTGAACCTATCACAGGGTTTTCTTGGCAAGTTTCTTCAGAGAGGGGTTGCCATTGCCATCCTCTGAGCCTGAGAGAGTGTGACTTGCCCAGGGTCACCCAGTGGGTTTCCATGCCTGAGTGGGGATTCAAATTCTGTTGTCCAGAGTTGTAATCTAATGCTCAAACCTGTAATGAATACACAAGCAGAAAACAGTTTGTACAACTGTTCTTTCTTTTTCCCTTGTTCGCTTTGCAGTACCCATATGCCGCCCTCATACTCTCTCTGGCAACACTTTTGAAGGAGAGGTGTTTCCATCACCTAATTCAGGTTGATATCCTTGTAATGCAGTCCTGTACAAAGCAGTCCTTTATTGGAAATGGTTTCAAGGGGTTCAGTACTGGTGGGAAAGGAGGAAAAGAGAAAAAATAGCTGTTCTCCTGCAGCCATTGAATGTAAATCTTAAATTTAGACAAAAGCATTAAAAAAAAACACCAAAAGCAAAGTTTTTTTAAAAAAATAAGCTGCTAGTTAAAAGAGCCACTTTAAGCATGGGTACATAGTTTTAAAAGGAAGTTTTCTAGAAATTGGCACAGGCTGTTTTTGTGAAGAAATGGTTTTGGTCCAGAATCTAGACTCCAGATTTACGATTGGACTTTAAATTAGTGGGTTTCTTTTGCTATATCACAAAGGCTGTGTCTGCACTGTAGAAATAATCCAGTTTGACACAACTTTAACTGGATCAATTCTATGGAATTCTGGGATTTGCAGTTTTGTATCAGAGAGCTCTGGTGCCACAACAAACTACAAATTCCATGATCCCATAGCATTGAGCCATGGCAGTTAAAATGGTATCAAATTAGATTATTTCTGCAATGCAGATGCAGCTGTAGTTGCTGTCTGATTTTGGAATAATTTGTAATAGTTATGCAGGTAATAATTTCCTTAAATTATCTTTTTGAAAATATACAAATAGGCAACCAGACCTTGGACAATTAGTTCCAAATGAAATAGAGCACATCTTTCCAATTGATGCAGATACAGTAAGCTTGCTTTTTAGGGTGGAATTGAGTTATTCATAGCAAGTTTAATGATCTGGGTAACAAGTTGTATTCAGTCCATGGACCCAGCAACTTTATTATACTATTAGAGACTTACAGTAATTTATGCAATTTTTAAATTTTACTTTATGCAGAAATTGCTGAGCAAGAACGCTTTTTGCTGCACCAGGAAACTCTTCCTGAACAGCTGTTGGCTGAGAAAAATTTAAATCTTCATGAAATGCCTGTATTAAGTGCCCCTGAGCTGATTGAGGTATGTTCTGCTGTTGATCGTTTGATTTTTAATATTGTTTTCTTTCAACCTGAATTTCTGAACTATTTATTATGTATTATTAGTTTTATTTGTATACACTTTCACTGAAGTTCAAGGTAGGGTACATGAGTTATTGTTCAAACATTAGTGCTCCTGATATTTTGAATATCAGTTCCAAGAAGCCCAGGCAGTTTATTCAATGGTTAGTGATTCTGGAAGCTGATATCTGAAATATCTGACAGACAAAATATTGAAAATCACTAGTGTACATACCTCTCATCTTCCTACTTTATTCTTACTGCATCCCTGTGAGGTAGGTCAGACTTGAGTTCATTTTAAAATGAACTCAGTGATTTTTTTTATATGTTAAATCCCTTTCGTTATACTATTTATATCTGTTTTAGTACCAGAGATATATTTTACAAATAAGTTTGTATTAGTATTAGTACTAGTGAGCTTTTATGTTAGGTCTGTTGGTTTGTATTGTATTTATTACTGGCTTGATACAAATAAAATTTGATTTCATTTGAGTGTGATTGAGTAATGATCCAGCAATTAGAAATGACATTTCAGCACTTCCCAGAATTGAAGCAGCCACTATACAGATTAAATCAAATATAGTGGAAGACCTACTTGATAGATAGTATTTGAAATAAGCTTATGAGACAAGTAGTATTCTTGTAGGGGCTTTCTATATTGCCCTTTGGGACGTCCGGAGGACGTCCCATTTTAAAAAAGGGGGCGTCTCTTATAGACGCCCCTGGGCCTAGTACGGACTCTGTCCGTACAAGATGGCGCCGGCCCTTCTACATGGCCGGCGCCATCTTTGCGTATCGGACGCTGAGCGTCCGTACGCGTCGCATCGCTTGTGACGTAGCGAGTGCGCCCCTGGCGCCTCGCTACGTCACAAACGCGACGGAAAAAGAAGCTCCATTTTGGAGCTTCTTTTTCAGTCCGCAGGGGAGCCGCGCCGTATGGAGGCTCCGGCTCCACCACAGACTAGCCGGCGGCGGCAGTCTGTACCCCGCCATAGTTTGTGAAAACTATGCATAATGATGGCACTCTATAAACAGCATGTTGTTCTTTCCTATTTTTAGTGATTTTTTGGATGTGGTGTTTTTGTTTGCTTGTTGCTTGTTTGTTTGCAGTCGCCACATAAAATTATATGGAAAAAACAGAAGTTCTTTATACTTCAGGGATTCTTCACAGTTCATCATCTAGTAGCTCTATTTGCAACAAAAACATTGTTGAAAAATAAATTCCATTTGTAATTGAGTTTGTAGATCCTATTATCTATGGAACAAGTAGGACATAGAAACCCTATTAAATTAATTAATAATTGCAAGATAGCTGTATAAAGACTGGAATTTTTTTGAAATAGTAAAACTCCTGGGTAAATGTTTTACACTTGATGAGAGAGTTTGCTCATCTGTCTCCCCACTCCCAGGAGACTATCCTGGGAGACTAAAAGAAGCCTAAATGTATCCATGTTTAAGTTTGGCAAGGGAAGAATTTTGTACAGGGAGAGGCAACAAATTTCTTTAACAGCTGTGTTAAAGCAAAGACGGCTTTCATGTTTCCTAGCAGTCTCCCATCTTTAGTCACTACCAGATCCCATTTTTAAGAGCTTGCTATGTAACGAACTAACTAACTGATTGGAAATTTAATACTGCAAAATAGTATTTTTATTTTATTGTGTACTGGTTGCTATATTGATTTTCTGCCCAGAATCCCAAAAAAGGCCTCACATGACTTGCAGACATTGGGGAAATCCAGAAGTTAGGTTTGCGTTTAATTCTAAGTGTTTAACCAGCTAGCTGTAGTTTGCATACCAGTGGTTCTATTCCTGTATGGCTATTTTCATCAGTTGTTCTCAGGTGCTCAGATAAAAGGGGAGAAATAATCATATCGATTGCTTTAAAAGAGTAAGGGAATAGGTATTTTTTCAGTCACTTTCTCTCTTTATTTTCCCTGTTAGCAAGTAAGCACCTCATCCTTCACAATAAGTGCAGAATAAGCAGACACATATTTCTTCTTCGTGGTCTCTGCGAATCATACAAATGGGTTTTCACTGCGCCTGCGCAGTGCTGTTCAGATACTTCTAGAATCACTGGGCAAAGTACACTTTGCAACATATAGAAACTTTTTGGCGGTAACCCCGCCCCCCCCCCTCCTATAAAGCCCCGGTTCCCGCTCTTTTCCCCAGTTCCATTTTTCCGCCGCGTTTGGCTGCTGTTTGGAACTTCGCTCTCGTAGCTTTTTGGAATCACTGTTTGGCTTTTGACTCGGACTGTTTTTGGACTTCGTTTCTTCGGACGTCCCCCCTGTGTTGACCGACCGGACTGTTGACCGCGCCTTTGGATTTCATTTTGGCCTGTCGTCTTTGGTGATGTCGCCACCCATCAAGAAGTGTGACGTCTGTGGAGGAAAGGTCCCCGTCCAAGACCCTCATTTGTCCTGCCTTCTCTGCCTAAGGAGAGACCATGATGCCAAGGCTTGCCAGTTGTGTAAGTCCATGTCCTCCCAGGCTAGGAAAAATCGGGAGTCCCGCCTGACCTCCGCGATTGCCCAAGGGAAAATCCGGGAGGGGGACCCCCGTCCTTCATCGGCTCCATCTGCGTCTGCCGTGACCCCCTTGCTCCAGCCCAGGCCAGTCCGGCTAGCGCTCCACCAGCTCTGGCGACCCAGGATATCGGGCTAACTGACTAGGCCCCCATTGTGGCCCGGGATTCCTCGAAACCCAGTGCCACTTCCAAGCCTGCCCATCTCCCGCAGAAATCGGATGCGGGGACATCCCTGACTCCGTCAGCCTCGGTCCGGGAGGAGGCAACGACTTCTAAGCGGGCGGCCACTGGTCATAAGTCCCGCGGGGTGGCTACAGCTTCGGATGTGAGCCCCAGCAGGCCTAAGGGCAGTAATAAACCCGCCAAGGAGGGCAAGATGCCCAAAGAGCGCTCTTCGACCACCAAGACGGATGGTTCCGGGTCGTCCACCGCGAAGACTGGTACCGGCGGCCAAGTCAAGACGGGCGCAAGGGTCGCTGATAGTCCGATCCTGTTCTTCCCTCCTGACGCGCCACGGGATTCGGTCTCCTCCAAGAAGAAGGCTCCGTCCACGATCAGTTCCACTCCAGAGGTCCCAGCGGCAAAGAAGGCTAAGTCCCAGAATCATGCCAAGTCCCGTTCCGAAGCCGGGACCGACAAGGAGGGTTCTCGGGGCCGCCCACGCTCCCGATCTCATTCCCCGCGATCCAAGGACCGCCGGCCGGCGTCCTCTGACCGACGACACGCCGCTAAGGGCCGCTCCCCGCATAAGAAGCCCGCCGCTGTGGATGTTCCACCTGTCATGGTGAGCCATCCTCCAGTTGCGGAGCCGTCGACTTCTACGACCGCTTTGGATGTCAACCTGGACGAGGAAGGGACCCGTTCTCACAGGAGGAGGTTACCAACGCCCTCACCAGTGTGGGACTTAGCTGTCGATCAATACTTCTACGACTCGGAGTCTGACAGGTTTTACATGGCCGTTCCCAGGGACGTGACTATGTTGAAGTTTCCTCCTAGAGACGATCGGTACCGAGAGGACATAGCATCTCGTACCTCGGCGCACCCTCGCTCCCCTCCTCACCGTGGGACTGCTCAGGCTAGAACGGAGACGGTGGTGCATACTATCCCTTCCGACTCAGAGCCGGATCTTCCCCCCAAATCCGAGGTGCCTTCAGATGATGATGACCGTGCGGACGACTTCTCCTTGGGCCTCCAACAACCAGAGCCTGCTTCGCCGACCTATGACGTGCGCTCCTTTAGTGAACATGTTATTAAAATGTCCCGCGCCTTGGACATCGAGTTGGCCTATCCTGAGGAAGCAGCCAAGGATCCGATCGAGCGATGGGTGCAAGGCCGGGTGCAGACACCGCCGTCGATACCGTTCTTGCCCTCGCTGGAGTCCCTTGTCAAACGCTCTTGGGATGCTCCCGCTTCGCTTTTGGGACCGCCGCGCAAGATAGAGTCCCTCTATAAGGTGTCATCTCCCAATGCCCCCTGGCTGGCTTCCCACCCTCGCCTCAACTCCGCAATTGTTGAAGGAGCCCAGCGCACCTCCTCACAACGTCAATCCTCGCTCCCCTTGGACAAGGAGGCCAAGAAGATTGATGCCCTCGTGAGGAAGGCATACACAGCATCGGCGTTGACGGTCAAAGCCATAAATTACACCGCCTGTATGGGGGCTTATGTCCAGACCCTCATGGAGGGAATCTCTCCGATCATGCCGGATGTCCCTGATGAGGCACAGCGCACCTTGGCGGAGATCAGGGACGAGGCGCACTCAATCGGAAGCTGGCTGATCACCGCTTCCAGGAATATGGCAGAGTGCACCGGTAGAGCCATGGCAGCCTCCATCGCGCTTCGACGTCATGCCTGGCTTCGTGGGTCGGACCTCAACCAAGGCGTCCGGTCCGCAATTGAGGAGATGCCCATCGATGACTCGGGGCTCTTCCATGTCGACACGGATGACAAGCTAAACAGAAAGTTTAGAATGAAGGCGGCGGCTAGGAAGCACGGCATGTCTGCCCTGGGCACTCTTCCGTTCCGAAAGCGATTCCGTCCCTGGCATCACCAACAAGGTCAGTCCCAGAGACCATTCTATCAGGATCGCCAGTTCAATCAACAGGGCTCCCAGCGACAGAGGTACCCATCCCAGTCCTCTTCTTCTTCTGGTCGTTGGCCTTCCCCTCCTAAATATCGCAAGGCTCGAAGGCAGGATGCTGACCAGCCTGAAAAGAGGGCATGAAGCCCCCCCTGCGCACTTCGTTTTGCCTAGCCCCTATTTTTTGAACATTCTCCGGCCCTATGCCACCGTGTGGGCCTCCATCACTTCCGACTCTTGGGTCCTAACCATCATCCGAAGGGGCTACACCCTCGAGTTCGAAGAGCTCCCTCCCACCGGAGCGTTTCTTGCCACTACCCCCTCGGACACCCTTCTCGACGAAGTGCGCTCTTTCCTTCAAAAAGGGACCATATCACCCTTGCCACCAGAACTACTGTCCAGGGCCTTTTTTTTCCAGGTACAGTCGGCCCTTCTTATACACGGATTTTTTATACACGGATTTAAGCATACACGTTTTGAAAATGTTCCAAAAAAGTATAAATTTACCTTGATGTTCCATTTTTTATTAGGGATACCATTTTGCTATGTCATTATACTTAATGGGACTTGAGCATACACGGATTTTGTTATACACGGGGGATCTTGGAACCAAACCCCAGCGTATAACAAGGATCCACTGTACTTCACGGTACCGAAGTCAGATGGTGGAATCAGACCCATATTGGACTTAAGGGGACTCAATTCCTTCTTACGATACCGACGTTTCCGTATGGTGACTTTAGCTTCCATTTTGCCTTTGCTTCACCAGGATCTCTGGTTCGCGACAGTGGACTTGAAAGACGCTTACTTTCATGTGGGAATTCGGGAGTCCCACCGGAGATTCCTCACCTTCGCCATCGGCTCCGTCGCATACCAGTACAACGTCCTCCTGTTCGGCCTGGCCACAGCTACAAGGGTCTTCACGAAGTGCATGGCCCCGGTGGTGGCTTACCTTCACCGAAAAGGCTTCAGAGTCTTCCCATACCTGGACGACTGGCTGTTTGCAGCCCCCTCGCGAGAAGAGCTGTAGAGCGGCATCTGCTTCACTCTGGATCTCCTGTCGGACTTGGGGCTGGTTGTCAACCTGGAAAAGTCTCATCTGGTCCCAGCCAAGCAGGTCCGGTTCATCGGCTCCATTCTCGACTCCGAGGAATGCACCGCATATCTCCCTCAGGACCGTTTCCAAACCTTGTCAGTCGCAGTGAGGTTCGTTCGGGCCCACAGGAGAGTGAAGGCTAGGGACGTCCAGGTGGCCCTGGGACACATGGTGTCCACTACGTTCGTCACTCCATGGGCAAGATTACGGCTGAGGCCCTTGCAGTCGTGGTTCCTGTTGGTCTTCGACCCCATGTCAGACTCTCCAAACAGATGGCTCACCGTACCGAGGCCCGTCGCCGCTTCCCTGCTGTGGTGACTAGATTTCCGCAACGTCTGCATCGGCATGCCCTTTACCCAGCCCCTGCCGCAGTTGACCCTAACGACGGATGCGTCGATGGAAGGCTGGGGCGCGCATCTTTTGGACCTTTGTGTGAGGGAGAGGTGGTCTCGGCAGGAGAGTGCCCTCCACATCAACGCATTGGAAATGCTGGCTGTGGAGAAAGCTCTCAGGGCCTTTGAATCCAGTATCACGGACAAGGTGATCCTTCTCAGAACGGACAACACAACCGTGATGTACTATGTCAACAAGCAGGGAGGTACCAAGTCAAGGACCCTCCTGGACATCACCTTGAGAATATGGGACTGGTGCATCCCGAGGGGCATCCTTCTCCAAGTGATTCACCTGCCGGGAGACGAAAACACCTTGGCGGACCACCTCAGCAGGACCACCTCAACCTGTCACGAGTGGAGGCTTCATCCAGAGATGGTCTACGACCTGTTTTGTCGGTGGGGTACCCCTCTAATCGACCTGTTTGCAACGGCCTCCAACAGCCATTGTCCCCAGTTCTGTTCCCGAATGCGTCACGAGAGATCCCTCGGAGATGCGTTCGCTCTCGATTGGTCCGGGGAGATGCTCTACGCCTTTCCCCCGTTCCCTCTGCTCACCAGGGTGGTCTCGAAGATGTTGAGAGACCATGTTGATGCGATCTTCATCACGCCGTGGTGGCCGAGACAGCCGTGGTTCCCGTCGCTTCTTCACCTCTCCAACGACGAGTTCCTTCGGCTGGAACTGCGACCAGACCTTCTTACTCTCCAAGACGGGAGAGTCAGACACCCAGACATCGACTCACTACCGATGGTGGCATGGAGGCTCCGCTGACATCGCTCCCACCGTCGGTACGGAGGGTGATCCGAGCCACGCAGAAACCGGCGACGCAGAAGTCCTATGCCTCTAAGTGGAGAAGGTTTCTTCACTTCCTTGATGAAAAGCACCTGCCACCACACCGCGTTACGGTACCGGTGGTACTGGAGTTCCTGATGTCATTGGTGGACGCGGGCTTGTGCCTCACGTCTGTGAAATGTTATCTTTCTGGCATTTGTTCTTATTTTCAATATGATGCTTTGCCTTCTTTTTTCAGGGACCCCCTTGTCAAAAACTTTCTAAAAGGTTGTAACAACCTTCACCCACAGGTTTCTGCCCCTGCCCCTGCATGGAGCTTGGACGTTGTGCTGTCCGCTCTCCAGTCCGAACCCTTTGAGCCCTTGGCCACAACAGACTTAAGGCTGCTGACTTGGAAGACTGCCTTCCTTGTGGCCATCACTTCTGCTCGTCGGGCTGGGGAATTTTGTGCCTTACGGAGGGATGAACCCTTCCTTCGGTTCCACAAGGACAAGGTGGTGCTCCGAACCAACATCACCTTCCTCCCTAAGGTAGTTTAATTTTTCCACATGTGTCAAGACATTGTTTTGCCTTCCCTGGCTTCGAACCTGTCCACTGCTGAGGAGCACAGCCTGCATATGCTGGACGTTCGCAGGGCTTTGGCATTCTTTCTGGACAGAACTTCGGGTTCGAGCCGTTCTGAGAGACTTTTTCAATGTTATTCGGAACCTAGGAAAGGACTGCCGGTGTCGGCTCAGAGACTGTCCAAATGGGTGGCGAATACCATCCATCTCTGTTATGAACTGTCGGGCAGACCGGCACCGGCCACAGTACGCTTGCATGCGACTAGGGCGGTGGCAGCGTCGTCTGCTTTCCTTGCGGGCATCTCTTTAGTGGATGTTTGCAAGGCTGCTGTCTGGTCCCAGCCATTGACGTTTATAAAACACTATAGGTTGAACACCAGGGCCAAAAAGGATGCAGCCTTTGGGAGGGCTGTGTTGGTCTCAGGATTACATTGATTGCACTTCTGATATTAATTGTTTACAGTGTTCATGTAAATAATACCATTGTTTCCATTCTGTTGAATGTGGGGGTTTTCACAATTCCAATGGGATTGGTCTTGCGTGACCTTGCATTCCCTTTTCAGGTTCTGCAATATATTGCACTGTTGAGCTTGATTTGCACAATTCCAATGGGATGGGTCTTGCATGATCTTACATTCCCTTCTCAGGTTTCTGCAATACCATGGCTGTGTTGGGGTTGTGCACAAACAAAGACTGACTCTTGTTTTGGGTTCAAGGTTTTTATTGTTGCAATAAATGCACCTTGGTTTACCATAAGCTTTGGTTTCAGGACACTCCCTCCGCCGTTTACCTAAGCTTGTCAGTCTAAACCCATTTGTATGATTCGCAGAGACCACGAAGAAGAAGGACAGGTTACTCACCTGTAACGGTGTTTCTTCGAGTGGTCATCTGCGAATACATACAAATCCCGCCCATCCTCCCCTTGGTGTCCTACACACTTTGGCTCTGTCTTACATCGCCTACTTGGCGGGGAAAAAATGGAACTGGAGAAAAGAGCGGGAACCGGGGCTTTATAGGAGGGGGCGGGGTTACCGCCAAAAAGTTTCTATATGTTGCAAAGTGTACTTTGCCCAGTGATTCTAGAAGTATCCGAACAGCACTGCGCAGGCGCAGTGAAAACCCATTTGTATGTATTCGCAGATGACCACTCGAAGAAATACCGTTACAGGTGAGTAACCTGTCCTTCTTCATGCAAATAAACATGCTGCTTTATTGTTAGCTGGACTAAGAACTGAAAAGCAGAAATAAAAGTCCCAAGAATGGAGTCTAAGGCCCAGTACATAACGCCAAGAAGCGGCGTCCAGGTGGTGATTCTAGGGTTAGGGACCGCTCACCAACCGCATGGTCCCTAGCCCATCACAGCATCATCGTAATGGTGGCCTCCCGTCCATACAGGGGCTACCGTGACATAAGCGATGCGTGGCATATAGATGTCGTTGTGTGTCGCTTTCATCACAAATGCGCCAATGTGCGGTGTCCAAAGAAAAACCCGTTTTTTCTGGGTTCTTTTTGGGATGGAGGGACGTCGGGCAGTTTGGGCTGTTTGTTTCGCGCCTAACTGTCCTGTCTCTCCCCCGCAACGGTTTCTATAGCCTTTTCCCCCCATACTCCTTAGAGTGCCCTTTTGCTGGCCAAAGGGGAGACTCCAGAAGTGGGAAATTATATTTTAAATAGGTTTTGGGGACCTTTTGCTTGATTTAACATCAGAAATACCCATTTTTTCAAAAATACAAGTGGACTTCCAGCCATTTCTTGGTTGGAGTTTTTTAGGGGGGAGAAAATTTTTCCCCAAACCCATCACAGCTGCTCATCCCTATAGCCCGTAATACAGAGTTCCTGGTATCTAAGTCTTCAAAGATCATAACACACCTTTTATCCAGGATCATTTAAGTAATTAGGGTGATTGTGATAATGAAAAATCGACCCTCGGTCAGGGAGGGATTTTTTGTGCATTTTCCTTGCCTTATTGACTGTTGTCTTTCCCCACCCCCAGAGGATCCTATTCTTAAATTGTTCTTGTTCTTAAAATAAACAGTCATTCTTTAAATTAAGGTTCTCATTGTCTGTTATTTCACAAATTAAAGACAGTTTCCTCCATAAAAAAACACACAAAACAAACAAAAAAAACCATCTGGGGTGTGGGGAGAATGCATAACTCTTGTGGAGATAGTGTATCCTTTCCTTGCTCTCTCTGAAAAGCCTGTCTGTTGACGGTCCCTCTTGAACACTGTTAGTTTGCTGCAGGAGGAAATCCCAAACTCACACAAAGCTTTCCCTGTTTGTTTATATTTGTACCATGTCTTTCTCCCAATATGGGATCAGATTCTGGATAGTTATCCTTGCATCCTGTCTGTCATAATTCAAGACACTCAAACCTCCAGACAGGCTTTTCAAGGAATAAAGCTGATTACAGAGTAGAAGAGTGAATGTGAAAAATTACCCCTTTAAGCTTCTTTCTCTGAATATTAGATTTCATAATAGGTGTAGAATAATAGAATAATTTATGGAATTTCATTCCTAGCACAATAGGAAAGGAATGAAACAACCTTAAATGGCATGTACATTTGAAGCCTATCATATCTTACATACAGTGTAGCCTTTCCATTGTAATACAGTTGGAATGCATTTCTAAAACCTTGACACTCTTTCTTACTATAAAAATACCTACAGCTGACTCAAGGGATATTTCAGTGAAAAGGTCACATGAATTAGAATCTCGGGTGGTCTTCCCACAATGAGTTCTTTATTCTAAAGTTACACTCTTTTGTAGTCTAAAATTAATATTTTATTTCAATCTTACAATAGTTATACATATGCTATGAGAACAGAAGGGCTAATGAATATGACTTCAAGAAGGCACTTGATCTGCTGGAATACATTGATGAGGTATGAGAGTGAATGCGTTTTGCTGGTCTTTGGTTCATTTTTTAAGTAGCTGAAGTTCTTTTCCATCAGCTTTTACATATTCTCTTTGTGAGTTCCTAAAATAGTGAAGTCCCATCTAATGCTGAGAGCTTGACTCATGGCAACTTCCTTATTTTAATAAATCTAGAAGAACGTTTGTGAAACGAAACAGAAATACAGGATCTGTAGACAATAACTCAGTTCCAGCCATGCTGTGCCTCACATTTTCAAAAGATTTGAGTGTCTTTCTGAAAGGTCATTTTTAGACTGGCTTTTGAGGATTAACTGTGTAGAACTTTGAGAATGTTCAAGTGATACTGCATGTCAGTAACAATCTAGTGGCATTTTTAAAGACTAACAATTTTAGTATGACATAAACTTGCATGAATCCCATCATTCGTTAGTCTATAGGTACACAAAACTTTATTGGTTTTGCTGCTAAAGATTAACATGACTGTCTATCTTGTTATATAATAAGAACATTTTTACAGATCTATTAAAAAAATTATATTGCTAAGGGGAAACATTATCCTATTTTTAAACTGTTCTGCAAAAACAGTCTATACCTGACTGCACAGGGCAAATGATATATTTTAAAATTTGCTGTCCCCCCCCCCCCCCCCCCCATTCTACTACTTTACAGTAATTTCTCAATTGTAAGTTCATGCATTCATCTAACACCATTCTTGGTTGCCTCTCCCCCCCCCCCCCTCCAAAAAAAACCACCTGTCTTTAAGCCCATTGTTATGTCTTTCAACATAATACATTCCTTCAAATCCAATTTGCCTTTAAAACCTCTCCCTCTTTGTCAATAGAGAAAGTCAAGGAATTTGTAACTCACAATATGTTCCTTCTCTTTTTCATCCTCTTTGTCTTATTTCTGTCTCTAAACTGATGGTTGTTTTCTCCATAACCTGAACTTTTGTTGTTATCCTTGGAATGAAGCTGTTTATTTTATTTATTTTCTCATATTCCCCCCCCCCCTCACTAATTGCTAAAATCTTTCCTCCCCCTTTGCTAGGATCATATTATTTCTCCTTTTGCAGAAATATAACTAGCATTTTTCACAAATTAGCTGTCACCTCTCTGACAATCCACCCCCATGCTATTCAAATTCAACTGGAGTCTGTTTCCATTTCTGTTAATGACATACTTGAGGTTTGTCATGTTGTACTTTCTTCTCCAAATCAAAGCTTACCCCTTTTCCTTCTAAATAATAATTTGTGACCAGTATACTTGTAATCTTCATTATTATCACATTATTTTCAGTTTAATCAGACTATCAAATTTTAATATGTTTACAGTGGATAAATATACTTTTCCCTCTGTAATTTCATGTCTAATTTTAACTTTTCCTTTAATTAAGGAGGAGCAAGTGGACATAAATTATCTTAAACTTAAAATACTTTGCAAAGCTCTTCTGAGAGATGGGTAAGCATATACAGTTTTATTTGTGTGAATAATTTTTCATTATACTGCCATAGCAGCTTATGTATAACAATTGATCTCACCTCACCTCTGAAGCTAAAAAGGGTTGGGTCAGGTTACTACTTGGATAGGAGACTACCAGGGAAACAAGGCATCTCCATGTAGGGCTGGGGGAAAATCATGCACAAAACTCTGCTGCTGCTGCTGCTGCTGCTGCTGCTGCTGCTGCTGCTGCTAGTCAAGCATTGGCAATACTTGGCTAAATTGAGGAAGAATTGGACACTGAGTACAAGACAACCCTGTCTTACCTTGTACAAGAGTGATACAAAAGGAAGAAAGGATGGGGAAGCAAGTGGAAAACAAGGAAACATACACATACAAACCAGTTTTTAAAGTGCTAAAGTTACTGTGACAACCAGCTTGAATGAAAGCATTTTTAGGAGAAGAACTGAATGGAGCAGGACTCTCAGGAAGGTTTGTAGAGTAATTCTGTTCCCATCTTTCTCTGTGCAGTCATTTTATGATAACATATCACTATACTTTCATGTCTTGTACTTTTTTTAGTTTCTAATATCAAATACAATATGTACCTCTTTCATTTTAAATATTTTTATATCAGGCTTCAGGGCACTGATCAGCAAAAAACACAAAAATAATAAAATGATAGATAAAAAATTAGCTTAAAGGTTCTGCATGATACCTAAATAATAGCAGTATTGAGGGGGAGAGCATTCTATAACTCTCACATGGAAGAGATGAATAGAGAAAGGTCTTGGTGTTAGAAAATAAACAGGTTGATAGTCGAGTGCTCATTCCTCAAGGCATCCTCTATAATACAAGTGGGCAAAGTGTACCTCTCCAGATGTTAGAGGCAGTTGTTTAGAATCTGCCTATATGTGAATTGTACCAGACAAGACCTCTTGCAAACTCCCATTCCCCCTTGAGGTGCTAACATTGCTCTTCTAAAATAGGTTGGGCAAATGTAGCCCTAAGACTTTATGTGGACACAGGGCTTTTTCTGTGTCCCCTGACCGCTAGATATCCTTTTTTTAAAAAGGGGGTGGGGTGGGGGTAAAATACTTCTCCTGGAAATTTCCAGGTCCATCAGTTCACACTTCAAATAGGTTACAGCCACCCTTCCATCTTTAACATAACTACTCTTTTTTCTTACAAACTGGAATTGGATTTCTGATTACTTGCAGTTTTTGCTTTGCTTGCTTTTGTGGTGGGGGGCACAGTCTATCTAACTGGATAGCTCCAAGGGCAGAACATTGGGCTCTTGACTTGCCAAGGTTGCCTTTTCCCACTCTAAAGCTTTGAAGAAGTGAAGGATTAGATAATAGAAGACCCCAACACTGGGTTTCAAGTTTGTTTAATTGGCTAAATACCTAAACCTCCATGAGACTTGTGAGGCACACTTATTCTGAATATTAAATAAGTCAGAAACATACAAATATACAATGTAATCCAGCCCAATCTCTTAATAATAATAATAATACAAAAAGTCAGTTCCTCCAGTTCATTGGGGCTTATTCTGAGTAATCCTATATAGGATTGCAGTGTTAATTTGTTTCCAAGTCTGTACTAGAAACGGTGTAATTCATTGTTTCCCACCTTGGCAGCCTCCAGATATATTGGGCTATAGCCTCCACAGCAATTCTTGCTATTGGTCATTTTTGGCTTGGGGAGCATAATGAGAGTAGTCATGCAACACATCTGGATGACCCCAGCTTGGTACACAGATTCCTGTTCACAAATAATACTGCATTCTGCTGAAATAAAAGTTAAATATATTTTTTTATGTTTGGTATCCCAATTGACAGGTCAGACATTTCCTAGAAACTAATTTTGATTTTAAAAACATATTAATCATTTTAGTGTTTACTCAGTGGATGGATCTTTGTATGACTGTTCACGAGTATCTGTCCCTCTTGAGTGTCAAAGCGTCTGCACATCTCTTCATTAGACTCTTTGAAATACCTGCCCTATGTGTGCAAACTTCTATGCTTCATAGCTATATATGGCAAATGAATTCTTCTGTAGCACCCTGAAGCTCATGTTGAGCAACAGTTAATTACTTCCTAAAGTAGAAATGGATTTTGTTTCTCATGTTGTTCACTACTGCACCTGTAGGAAGAAAAGTCATAGAAAGGAAATTATGGAACAAAGTATTCATCTTCATAAACATGCTTAGTAATTTAATGCAACCCTCTATGCAACCTTGGATGCCCAGGAAATTCTTATGATAAAGAAGAAACAAGTGAACCTCTTCTGGTCTTAACCTTTTTTCATATTTTTTTAAAAGAAAGATTTTAATGTATTTATTTTTAAAATGTTGCTGAACACCAGATTTTCGTTTGTATTGAACTGGAATATGATCTCAGAGTTCTCTTAGGTTGGCATCCTGCAACAAAGGCAGTTCTGTTAATCTTGTTTGATAATTTAATTAATCCAATGAGACAGTTCACTCATTGTCAATACATTAATATATATTAATTATATTAATATATTAAGGCATAGGCAAGCTGTAATTTTAATACAAGAAGAGTAAGTGAAAAGCATTGGATGCTCTGACATAGAAAGGCTGATTGTATAAAGTGCACAGTATTGCTAGTGCTTGACCTGGCCTCAAGGACAGGCTACATTAACATTTTCTGCCAAACAGAAAATTTCTACCCAGTACTGACACCTCCAGGTATATGTCTTGAACAGTTATGGAATGCATTATATGCATCATATTATAAAGCCTATGATTTTCAAATATTGTGACAACATGTTTCTTTTCTTTTCTGCTTCTTCTACTCCCTCCCTCCCTCCCTCCCTCCAAATCTTCTCCTTATCTCTGAAGCAGAATTTGGGGGACATGGAGGAGTTGATAGAATAAGTCTAAAATGTCAGGGGTAAGAATGAAAGAAAACTGCCAATAATTCTGGAAATATATACAGAATAAAGGAGTGCAGTGGGAATTCTCACTCAGTATTATGTCACTTTCATTAGTCTTTAAAATATTTTCAACCTGATTCTTTACTTTTGGATTACAGGTGGTCAGGTTCTGAAGGCAAAGATGATCCAGTTGAAGCGTCTAAAGACAGTATATTTGTCAAAATACTACAAAAGCTCTTAAAAGAAGGTATATTTTGTTATATGAATTGTGGCCAGAAATACATTGCCTTTTAATCCTCTGCTTCACAATATTTTAAGCAGTAATTTTGTTGTCAGAGCTACAAAAAAATAAAATAAAATTAGTAGCTAAGATTTAAATATCTTAATTGCTGTTAAAACATGGAAAACTTAAATGCCATTGCTAGCAGTGGGCCAGTGGGCCTTCCTTCCTCTTCTGTGGCAAAGAGGATGGGCTAACGGGGTTTTATATTGCTGTTGTTTTATTGTTCTGTATTGATGTATTTAGTGTACTTTAATATGCTGTAAACCGCCCTGATCTATGGAAGGGCGGTATAAAAATAAAATTTTTATTATTATTTATTTTTTTTAAACAGCATCCTAGAAAGCTCTTCTTCTTTTCACAGTCCAAAAAAGTGTTTTTACAGTCTTTCAGAGGCTTTTGACAGTGCTCAAAACTCCACTGGCAAAGCAGGCAAAACTAATCTTCATGAGGACAGATAGCAAATGGGATATATATGAACAAACCTAGTTAAATCTTCTTCAAACAAGAGATAAGTCAAAACAAAATAAATGAGGCAGGATTTGGGAAAACTAGGCAAAATAAAATAGCTAGGCGAAATTTAAAAACCAGATAAAACCTCATTGGAAGGGAATAACACCAGAACTCTTTGGATCATACTCTGTTGTGCTGCCACCATGCCAATTCAAAGGTAAGATTTAAATATACTAATAAAATTTAAGGAAGGCTAGACTTACTCAAGAAATGGTGAAATGTAATTTTCAAAATAACTTACCCATAATTGATAGTGATTGAAAAAATATATATTCTATCCACACTCAAAACAAGTTATTCTGGAATGTAGATATCACTTTGAATAATCATTAAACATTCACATATCTAATACAACTTTCTTTCTGTTTATTGTTAGGAGTTCGGCTCAGTGAATATCTACCTGACGTGGAAGACTTGCTACAAGCAGATGAACTTGGACACTTAAAATCTAATACTTACTTTGAATTTGTACTGAAAGCAAACTATGAGCTTTATGTCTACAGGCAGGCATGAGAGAATTTTGAATGCAAATTTAAACAATTCCCCCCCTTTTTTTAACATTGTATATTAGTTTTGCAATAAACTACCCAAAATCCTGTCTGTCTCTAATGTGAAAAAGAAATGTGTGAGTTCGTCTTTCTATAGAAAGGTAGATGTCATGCCTATTTTACAAAGAAAAAAGTTCCAAAGCTTATGAAAATTGTTTTATACTACTCCTGTTAATTTTGAAATATATTAGAACAGATGTCTTTTCCAACTTTCACAATCTTGCTTTTGACTTCTGCTGCTCTTCCATATTTGAATGAATATAATCAGTAATGCAGTTTTGCATCCTATCTTTAAATAATACTGTACTTCTATTCATGTTAAAAACACAATACATATCCAAAATTTATATATGTAAATAATTAGACATTTAGGTTCTCACCAGATACACAGATAGTGGTTTACTACAACCTAAGTAATGATGACAGATCTAGAAAGCAATTCTCCTTGGAGAGTCTCTCCTGGAAGATTCTCTTCTCCTCTTCACTACTTGAGGTCAGGTTGCTTCTGGTTAATGGTTTGCTGTACAATCCAGTTTTAAATTCTAATGCTTAAATAGTTTGTAGAATTCATCTTAGTTGGTTTACTCTGACATGTTATAGATGAATCTTTCCTACATACTGCACAAACTGACTGCAAAGCAGCTTGCATCACCTTAGCATTTTGCTTTTTGCCTTGGCTGGATGCCTGCTAGAAGAACTTGATCCAACAGCTGAGAAGGTCGTAAGTTAAATCAGTTGAAGAGAGTCCAGTTTCTAGTTTTAAAAGCACAGCTTCCATTCCATAGCTTCCCCTCTTGCTATGCTAATATGGCTCTAAGAGTGGAAGAGCTGGATATGTTTGGAAGAATAGTCTTAACTGGAAATGTTTAAACCAACATAGAAAAAAAGCACATCAGTCCTAATGGAAATAGATTCTAAGCAATACGTATAAAACAGAGGTTTAGTCTACTAGATAGTTCTGATAAAACAAAAATAGCAAGGATTTTAAGATTCATAAAATAGTGGGGGGGGGATTGGAACTGATAAACTGATCCTTTCTTTTAAAAGGGAGGAAGAAGTGTTTCATATTAACATCATCAGCTTCCTTTCATTAAGTATTGTTTGTCTTTTATATTTACTGTGTTTCCAATATTGTGGACTGGAGGTGCCACTGGAATCTTGTCAGGTTTGCTTTTCTGTATTTAACACTGAAAAAGTAGTACACATCTCCCAATACACTAGAAATTATGTACTGCTATTTATGATTTCCATAAAACTAACTGGTGTTTCTTTATATCCTTACTTACTTGGGACTATATATTGGTCAGAACAGACTATAAATTGCTGGTCACGACTATTTTCATAAGAGATGGCATAGCCCTATTCTATCCTGTCCAGAAGTAACTTGAAAAGAACTTATAGACTCAATAGGGCTTACTCCCAAATAATGTCCATAGGATTACAGCATAAAAATATGAAAACTAAGGTTATTCTGACTTATTTCGCAGCCACTAAAATATATCATTTCAGCTATTTCTCTACTTCAGTCTGCTTCAGTTTTAAAATTGCTGATGTTGGAAAGTAAGTGATCACCAATACAAAATTAAAAGGTTAAGACAACTATGTTTTACATCCAGCGCATACAAGCGCAGCTAAATCTTATTTTCTTATATTACAGTACATCTATATGTTTACATTTGCATTTATATTGGAACTGTACACTGAATTATTTAGTTCAAACTGAGTTTACCTGTGTTCTAGATTTAAAAACAACAGTTTCTTCTTTGATTTTGACACCAGATGACATTCGCCTTGAACCTGGTTTTACAATCTTAAAAGATGAGCAACTAGTAACATGCTGATCACTTCTGGAGTAAGGAAGAAAATTTATTTTTACAGCATTTTCTAAACAGCTGAAATCTACTAAAATGTTGATTTTAGCTGATTTAACTGTAAAATATATACATTGATATTTTGTTTTTGTTTTTTAAGAATGTTGCAGCTTCCTAGTGATCCTTCTGTGACTGTAACATGATTTAAATAGGCAGGGGTGTAAAGTTGTTACTAATATCAAGACAGGCTTGAGAAACTACAGCAATTTCTCCTATGGAGATCGGCTTTACTCTTGCCCATCTCTCATTGCTGGAATTTGACCTGACTTGTCTCTGTTGTGGCTGAGTACTAGCAAAATATTGGTTTAGTCCTTCATGCCTGTCTTCCTGCATCACAGTCCTTGAGAAATGTTTATAGTGACTTCAGAAATGTATATAGTTATGGTTTTTTTTTTAAAAAAAATACATTTTATATTATACATTGTTGCCTTGGACATTTATTAAAGGAAATAGGAATTTTATTTATGAGTCCTATGAAATTATAATCCTATGTTCTAGAAATTCTGCATATTCCCTAGACAATGTCTTACAAAAAAGGGGGGCAAGTCTGGTGCTTCCGTTGCTTTTGAAATAAGAAAATGATATTTGTTCTCTGGATGCTGCAGATGAGCAATCCACAACCAGAGGCAGGAATTTGAAGTTCTTTTTCAGGCAATATATATACATATTAATTTAGCCCACAGTTGTATTCCAGCAGAAAATCACAGATAAACCGTGTATGTATTAGTTGTTTAAATGGCTAAGCTTCATAACAAATACAAGCTCTCCCTTAAAATTATTCATTATATCATTCTTTCTGTGGGGTAGTTTAACCTGAAATGAAAACATACTTCTGATCCTAATGTTTCCTGCCTGGAGAAATAATTGCCTGCCTTCTGTGACCATACTGTTGTAGGATTAAGCATTCTGATCGACTGGTGGTGTGGTTACATTTAAAACACTTTTCTAACCCATGTAAGTGTCAGAAATGCATGGGCTAGGTGTGGCAAAATATCAAACAGAAGGTTCTGTTAGGGGGAGCTAAGCCACTGAGATAAGAGAGGTTGGGGTCCAGTACTCTTCATTATTTATTGCCTCTTCCCAGGATGAGAGGAAGCTGAATAATTTATACATAAACATGTGCATTTGCATAATTTAAACAAATTGCAGTCCCTATTTTGCTTATCCCCACCTATGTTGAAAATAATCCATAGCTATTAGAATTGCTGCAAATGTAGCTGTTACTTCCTCTCACTTTTGGCAGTGCGTTGGTGCTCTCCTCCTAAGGTATCAATTCCGTTCGGTCTAGTCCTCTCTCCATAAGGAGCTGGTGTCACTGCCTATCCTATGGGGGACTCCTACTCCCCTCGCAATCCCAAAACTGCCATTAACCTCCTCCATGACCATAACTAGATGTGAATCTCTTTAGAATTTTTTTTTAAGTCAGCGTACCCAAGCGGTATAAATAGCATGAAGTATGGCAGGCCCATGGTGTATGATAACTCTTCAGAGCAGCCTGGCAGCCAGCCAGCCCCTTAGATATTTATCATCATCTATATATAAAACTGATTTTGCACAGCATTTTAAATTGTACTTCAAAACTACCTTTCTAGTAGTTAGCAGTTCCCACCCACTCCCACACCAAATTCCTTTGAAGTCTGTCTTGATTTGCTATTCTGCCTTTTGCAAGCCCTTCAACCACCTTTTTGATATGAATATTATTCATTACTAAAAACTCACCAAGCTCCAGTCTACCTGACAGCTCCTTTAACAGGCAAAATATTTTGAGAACTTGGTGGTGTGGGCCGAAGGAACAGACCAGGGGTAACAATCCCAGTTCAGACATGATGGACTAGTGCAGACTTTTTTTTATTAAAATAAACTCTTTATTGCAAAAATTGCATGATAAATATCTCATATTCTTTAAAAACCAGCTTTTTAAGTTTCAAAACTCTCATGCCCATTTGTAGTCAGTTAACAGTTATGAGTGTATGCCAACTATATTAGCCTCTAGAAATCTTGCCATCTTGAGGCATCCAGTCATAGAATCATAGTTGAAAAAGACCCCAAGGGTCATCCAGTCCAACCCCTGTCACGCAGGAACACACAATCAAAACACTCCTGATAAATGGCCATCCAGTCTCTGTATAAAACCTCCAAAGGAGGAGACTCCACCACACTCTGAAGAAGTGTGTTCCACTGTCAATATACCTCTTACTGTTTAGGTGGAATCTCTTTTTTCTTGTAGCTTTAAGTTATCCGTATGATTGTTATCCTGCTATCTTCTGTCTGTATATATTTTCAAGTCACCTGTTGACCTAAGGCAACCACATGAATTTCATAGGGTTTTCTTTGGCACTGAATATTCAAGGGATGGTTTTGCCATTTGACAATTCCTTCCTCTGAAATATAGCCTACAGCATCCATTATTTGCTGGTGATCTCCCATCCAAGTATTAACCAGGGCTGACTCTGCTAGGCATGCAAGATCAGACAGGACCTGGTAAGGTATTTGGGCCCCATTTTTGTTAACTTCTCCACTCCTAAACAAGGGAAAATATCACTCTCAGTTAAGATTTCCCTTTTTGAGTGTTATTATGTTCAAGTCATTTCCAACTAATGGTGACCCTATCACTAGATTTTATTGGCAAGATTGGGGTTTTTTTGGAGGGGGTTGACTTTGCCTTTCTCTGAGGCTGAGAGACTGTGACTTGCTCAGTCACCCAGTGGTTTCCATGACTGAGCAGTGATTCAAACCCTTGTCTCCAGAGTCATAGTCCAATGCTCAAACCACCTGTATTTATTACCATGGATCTTTGAACCCAGATTAAGAGATATATTGTATGCATAATTTGAACTAAATACATTAGCAGTTAAGTGTACTGACTTCAGTGTTTCCATATGACTTTAGGATCCATGACATCATGGATGTGTCCTATGCTGATTAAAATTAACCCAGAGTAAGAGTGTGATTGAAAACATGAACCCTGGAGAGGAACGATTTATGATGATGATGATATTATTATTAACATTTATTTATAAAGCGCTGTAGGATTTGCATAGTACAAGTCAAAATGAAAGAAGAATAGAAACCTGCCAAACGTTGTAGTCTAAAACATCAGTATTACAAAATTAAAACGTCACTAAAATAATACAGTAGGTACACAATCAAAATCCTGTTTGACCGATAAGGCAGTAAAACTATTCTGTGTGCGCTCATAGACCTAGGGGCAATCCCATTAATGTATAGGATTTTCTTATCCTGTGGAACTTTGAAACCTTGCCACATGTATTTTGTGCATTTCAGATGGCCCAATAAAAGTATCTGTTTTGTGGATTTTGCGTGTTGTTCTACTAGGATTTTCTTAGGCAAGGAATATGCAGAGGTGTTGGTTTTTCCCCCAGTAGGACTAGGATAACAAATGTAGGTGCAAAGGTAAGCTTTTCTCTGGTGCCACAACCAATTACCATTCCCAGAATTCCATAGCACACAGCTATGGCAGTGAAAATGGTGCCTAACTGAGTTATTCCTGCAGTGCGGATGTAGCCTAGTAGCCCAAAAGGCATGCCTTTTAACCTGGCAAACAAGGAAAAGAGGACTAACTTGCCCAGCCTTCCCCTTGCCCAAACCTGAGGAAAGTGGGCAAAGGGTGACCAGATGTCCTCACCACAAAGGACAAGGCGCTGCAGAATGAAGGACGTTCAAACATATGTTGAATGTTTACCTCATTGGGCTGTATATTTTTCGCCAACCACTACCTTCCCAAATGCTTTCCATGTCCTTGCCATATTGCTTTTTTGGAATCTTTCCTTGATATTATCAAATCATCAAACCTCTCATACTGTCTTATATCCTTATCAGTATCGTGTAAATGTAGGGCACTGCAAAATTAAAAGCTAAAAACACTTATAGTATACATATAAATCCATGCTTCTTTGTTGTTAACTGCCCTCAGCTTAATCTCAACCCACGGCAACCCTCTGGATGAGACATCTCCGAGACCCTTGTCCTCCATTGCTCTGCTTAGTTGCCCTCCAACTCCAAGCTGTTTTGGATGAAACCAATTATCTGGACCCATTTCAAACCGGCTTTGGGACAGGATACGGTGTTGAGACAGCCACAGTCGCCTTAGTCAATGACCTCCGTCTGGGCATCAACGAGGGAAGTGTGACCTTGTTGGTGCTCTTGGACATCTCAGTGGCTTTTGATACCATCGACCATGGTATCCTTCTGGAACACCTGAGGGAATTAGGTATTGGAGGCACTGCGCTCCAGTGCAGTTCCTACCTCTCAGGCAGATTCCAGATGGTGAAGCTAGGGGACTTATGCTCTTCTAAAAGAGAACTGACATCTGGCGTCCCTCAGCGCTGTTCTGTCCCCCATGCTGTTTAACATTTACATGAAACCGCTGGGAGAGACCATCCGGAGACATGGGGCGTGGTGTTATCAGTATGCTGATGACACCCAAATCTATTTCTCTCTGTCTCTGACTGCTGCGGTGACTAAGGAAGGCATATCTTTGGACGCCTGTCTTGAGTCAGTAATGGGCTGGATGAGGGAAAACAAACTCAAGCTGAATCCAGAGAAAACGGAGGTACTCGTGATAGGTTCCCCAAGTCCAGGGATGGAGAATTGTCGACTGGTCCTGGATGGGGTCACACTTGCCCCTAAGGACAAAATTCGCAGTTTGGGGATTCTGGATCCATCTCTACAGTTATCATCTCAAGTAGACACGATGGCCAGAAGCACCTGGTACCAACTTTGGTTGATATGCCAACTGCGTCCCTACCTGGACCAAAAGGACCTTGAAGCAGTGGTACTCGCACTGGTAATCTCTTGTCTTGATTTCTGTAACACACTCTGCATGGGGCTACCTTTGTATAAAGTTCAGAAACTTCAACTGGTGCAAAATGGGGCAACCAGATTGGTCACTGGAACATCTAGATCAGACCACATAACACTAGTTCTAAAATCCCTTCACTGGCTGCCAATTAGTTTCTGGGTGCAAAACAAAGAGTTGGTTATTACCTTTAAAGCTCTACATGGCTTGGGCCCGGGTTACTTGAAGGAACACCTTTCCCTACACAATCCGTCCTGCATTCTCAGAACTACTGGGAAGAATCTATTGGATCATCCAAAGACCAGACTAAGGTCTACTTCCCACAAGTCACACTGCTATGGCTCCCAAGCTGTGGAATGGCTTGCCGGAGGAGATCCGTCTTATTACCACTTCAGATGCTTTCAAGAAGGCACTCCAGACGGATCTCTTCCGGCGAGCCTATCCCCCTGACCTGCTATAATAGCTTTAAGATGACACTTCATTTGGAGCATGTATGGGAAATAAGATGCTGATATTGTACCTTTATAGGGTTATTGATGTGTTTTAAGATTTTTATGATATGAGAGTGTATTTTAACTAACTGTAATTTTAAATTTGTTGCTGTACTCCCGCCTCAATCTGCAGGGAGAGGTGGGATATATATAAATAAAAACTATTGTTATTATTATTATTATTATTAGTTCCTTTAAGCCCATAAAACCCATGACTTCTTAAATAGAGGGCACCCCTCTAGCATGCAGCCTTTCTTTCTTTCTTTCTTTCTCTTTCCCTCCGCTTTTCCTAGCATGATTGTTTTTTTCCCAATGAGTCCCCACTTCTCATGATGTGTCCGAAGTATGACAGCCTCAGTCTTGTCATTTTGGCTTCCTGGGAGGTTTCCTGCATGATCTGCTCTGGGACCCCTTTGTCTGACTTCTTGGCTGTCCATGGGAGGGTCAGCACTCTCCTCCAGCACCACATCTCAAATGTATTGGTTTTCTTTCCATCTTGTTCCGTAACTGTCCAGCATTCACATCCATACATGGTAACCGGGAATAGGATGGCTTGTATGATTCTAACTTTTGTGCTCAGTTGTAAATCTTTGTATTGTAGAATCTTTTCTAGCCCTTTCATGGCCACCCTCCCCATTCTGAACCTTCTTATCAGTCATGCTCAAAATGGGAGGGAATTTGGGGATTCCTCCTGGGCAGAAGACGGTGGGGATGGAGGACGGGTCCTGGAAAAGGAGGACAGGAGGGTGGGCCTGCCAATTCCTTCCACTGATGCAAAAGCCCACCAGCAGCAGCTCAGTGGGCCCCCTTCCTTCCTTCCTTCCTTCCTTCCTTCCTTCCTCCTTTTGTTTCTTTTCCTCCTTTCCTTTCCCTCCCTTCTTTTTTCTTCCTTCCTTTCTTCCTTTACTTTCTTCCCTTCCTTCCTTTTTTCTTTCATCCTTTCCTTTCCTTTCCCTTCCTTTTCCCTTCTCTCTCTCTCTCTCTCTCTCTCTCTCTTCCTTCCCTCCTTCCCTCCTGCTCTGCCTTCTCCTTCCAGGGCAGGGGGGCTTCGGGGGGCTGCTTTGGGCCGGGGCCCTGCTGCTGCTGCTGCTGCCCGGCCAGGCTCTCCTTTTACGGCCCTGGGCCGGCGGCGTTCCCTGGGCCCCGGCCAGGCGCTCCTTCTTTGGGCAGCCAAGGGGCTCTGGGGCTCCGGCCGGGCCGCCGGGCCTCGCTGGCTGCCCCACACCCAAATATGGAGACATTCCTGTGGGTCAGCGCCGGGGAGGGCCCCGCAGCCCGGCCACAGCCTATATAAAACCCGCCGGGAGCCCCGGGAGCCCACCGCGCAGCCAGCAGCAGCCAGAGCCTCTGCACAGCCAGCAGCACCAACAGCAGCCCAGCCCAGCAGGTGAGTGGCCACCAGCAACACTAACCCCCCCCCGAAGGGGGTTGGTGCCTCCCAGGGGACTCGGCCTTCTATGGGGACCTGGCCACACCTGGAGCCTACCAAACGCAGCCCGGGGGGGACCGTCTGGATCTAACCCATCCCCAAAGGCGGGAACGGGAGGAGGAGAGCCTCTCCCCATTTGTTGGGAGCGAATGAATGGCCTCCTCGGCTTCAGTCAGCCCTCAGCAGCTCTGTGGGTTGGACTGGCTGAACTTTTTGGTTCTTGGGCTTTCTTTATAATTCATACTTTTGAATTGTTATTATTGTTATTATTGTTATTAGTTACTAATTTTTATTTATTTTATTTCGTTTTTTAATACCGGCCTTCTCCCACAAAGGGACCCAAGGCGGCTCACAAGAGACATATCTATTTTTAACTTACGTTGCCTTGTTTTGAAACAAACTTGGAAAACGTTTCTTGGACATAACAACAACAAAATTGTTATAAACAACAGCATATATATATATATATATATATATATATATATATATATATATGAATACTGTTCTTGTTGTTTATAAGAAATTGAGGAGAAAATATGAGGAGAGCAGTGATAGTAATTTCAATAGCTCTAGACTTTTTGTAACTATGACATTTCAACCATTACATTTTAACAATCTCCCCCTTAATTCTTCATAATCGTAACCATCCGTTCCCTCCCTGCCACTGGCAACTTATTTCTTTATTACAACCTTTCCATGGATCAACTGGAGCTGTGTTTTTTGAGAGTCAAGTCACACTCTCTCAGCCTGAGAGGGATGGCCATGGCTAATCCCCTCTGAAGAAATTTACCAAGAAAACCCTATGATAAGTTTGCCTAAGGGTTGCCATAAGTCAAAAATGACTTGGAGGCACACAACAACAACAACAACAACAAGTGAGGCGAAGTCCTACTTTTTGGGAGGCGAATAGTGGGTTGTTTTTAAAATAAAGGCGCTTGTATTTGATTATTTTCTTTGTCAAATTCCAGAGAAGAGTTTGCATGGCATAGGATACTAAACCTGTTGGGATTCTGGATGATTCTTTTCAAATGAATATTTCTAACACTGTGGCAAAGTCTAGGTCCTGTCCCTTAGCCAAGGATTTAAGAAAGGGAGTTCTGCCACCCTCCAGATGAGTCCCATCTGCCTTTTCCAGCAAAGCCAGTGAGGATGAATGCTGGGAACTGCAGTCCAGCAATGTTTGGAGGGCCATAGGATCCCCATCCCAGATGTGGGTTGAGGTTCTGTGTCAGCCACAGACTTTATGTGTGACTTTGGCCAGGTCACTGCTAGCCACTTAGACTGCAATCTGCAAAGCAACCAGAAGAGAGAGGATGGGCTAGAAATGACTGCAAGCAAATTGTAAGTGCCTGGAATTTTAAAATGGTCCCATCATTTGGGACATACTGGTTCCACTGGCGCTTACAATGAAAAGGAAAGCCACTGCAGTGGCTCTTAGGAAATCTGTTTCTTGCTCATTTGTATAACAGAGGTATGGGTGACTGTTAACTTTTCGGGGGGGGGGGTGTCCCATTGGGTGTTTTATTTGGAATGATTCTTGTTTCATACCTCCCTTCCCTGGTTCTTCAAGGCCTTCAGTGGCTTTGCACACAAAGAGAGGCCTTCCCCAGTTGGCAGCTTCTGAGCATCCAGTTGGTTGCTGGAGCATCCAGGAGACGTTTAGTTAGCGTTCTTTGGAAATGTATTTGAAATAGAACCTGAGGAAGCAAGAAATCATAGATGACTTTGCATACTGTATTACCAGTAAAGAGAAACAGCCCCTATTTTGAGAGCTAATGCATGTCGTCGTAACTCACTTTTCAGGTCCTGTCAATGTTAGTGTAATCGCAGTTCAGATAGAATGTTAGAAATAAAATGGACCAAATTCATACCTCCATTGGGTCATCCTCTGAAAGTGTTGGGACTTTCTTTAACACACTTTCTTGGAAGATCTTGGGGGAGAAACCCTTAATTCCAGGTATATACATGGCGTATTTGAACATTGGCCAAGTAATACAGTAACTTAGACAAAAAGAGTGGCCTATCCTACTCTAAAAAGGAAGTTGGGTCTAAATCTGATCCTCTGGTCTCCAGACTAAGTCTGAAATCTGAAACACACTTAAAAATAAGTCCTGCTGAACTGAGTAGAACATAGTCTTGATTTGACATGCAATGGATTTTACTGTAAAGCTACAGCCTTAAGCCTATTGACTTTAGAAGTAAGTCCTATTGAAGTAAATTGGACTTAATTCTGAGTAAATACTATTAAGCTGCTCAAGCCCAAGCATTTTAATCTGCCTTTGCTAAGGATTCAGCTGTTCCGTGGTATTTGAGCTTGCCAGGTTTTATGATCAATAGAATAAGGAGGTGAAAGGGGAAGCGAGGGAAGATCTATTTTGCATCCAAAGTGGAATGTGTTCTCTGGGGTTACCTTGCCTGTTAAAGGAAAGAGTGGTGGCAAAGCAGAGTTACTCTGTCCTTGTCTGCCCTCTCCTGCTAGACTTCTGTAGATTAAAATTCTCCTAGTAGCCTCTGGCTCCTAAACTTTCATGGCCGGATGCCTGCTGCCCTTTGTGAACTCTTCTTCTTGCTTCTCTTCCTTCTTTAGAAAGCCGACACCATGTGTGATGAGGATGAGACCACCGCGCTCGTATGCGACAATGGCTCCGGCCTTGTGAAGGCTGGCTTTGCTGGGGATGATGCCCCCAGGGCTGTATTCCCCTCCATTGTTGGCCGCCCCCGTCATCAGGTATTTTGCCTCTTCTGCTAGCCATGCCCCTCTCTAGCAGTAGACAGATTCAGAGATTTAGCATCTATCATTTGATATCTTTTTCCTTGAGAGGGCCTGAGGGATGACTATGTGAGCTGGGTGACAGCATTCCACTTTCCTTCATTTGTTCCTGTTGGAATTCCAAAGTTAAATGCTGCTCCCTTAAAAGAAAGAAAAAGGAGTGGGGGAAAATTTAGTCTACAATCTTTACTTGGGATTACGTCCCACTGACCTGAGGGGAACTTCTTTCTGAGTAAATTTCTGAGTAAACTTAGGTAGAACTAGGCTACACAGTGGGCTTCAGCAGCAGAGCTGACCATTCTGTGAGGCAGAGTGAGGAGACTGCATCAGGTAGCAGATAACTGGGGACAGTGGTAGAGCCTTCTGGCTGTTTGTCTTTAATTCTGCATTGTTCCTCTCTAATGGAAAACAGAGTTGTCTATGCCACAGAATTTGTGCTGGGCCCAGCAACCTGTCTTGCAGCCCTCAAATGTATCAGAGGACATTAATTGGTCAATACTGTTCAAAAAAGATACAGCAATCAGGCCAGCCATCTTCTGTCCATGGACTAGGGGGGGAGTAGCATCTTGCTCTTTGTTTCAGGTAGCAAAATGTCTTGAGCCAGTCCTGTCCAACAGAACTATGGTTTTCATTAAGATGTGTTTCCTGGGCCAGGAGCATGTTCAAATGGGGAATATCTATCTTAGTTCATCCATTTATATTTTGTTTGGATTAAAAAAAAATCCAGAGGGCTACCAGATACCATAGGTAGGTAGGTTAGATCTAGAGAGGTCATCCATGTTAGCTGCTCTCCTAAATGTAACCAGTGCAGCTGCTGTTTGTGGTTTCCTTCACATACTTTGCTCATTGCTCCCTGTTGTAAAGAAAGGTTTCAGAATCTTAATAAGAATAACCTGATAGCTCATTGAAGATAGTAGCCATTTCTGTAAGATTGACCATCCCCTTGGAAGATGCTGAACCATTTTCCCACTTCCTTCCCAGGGTGTCATGGTGGGTATGGGTCAAAAAGACTCCTACGTAGGGGATGAAGCTCAGAGCAAAAGAGGTATCCTGACCCTGAAATACCCCATTGAACATGGCATCATCACCAACTGGGATGACATGGAGAAGATCTGGCATCACACCTTCTACAATGAGCTCCGTGTGGCCCCTGAGGAGCACCCCACTCTGCTCACTGAGGCCCCTCTCAACCCCAAGGCCAACCGTGAAAAGATGACCCAGATCATGTTTGAGACCTTCAACGTCCCTGCCATGTATGTGGCCATCCAGGCTGTGCTGTCCCTCTACGCCTCCGGCCGTACCACTGGTGAGTGGCATTACTAGGAAGGAAAGGAGGAAAGCAAGGGTGCCAGGATAACCTCACAAGCTACTATTCATCTCCAAGAGGATGAGCCACTAACAGTCCCACTAGAATAAGAGAAATATAATTACCACTTGAGATTTTATCCACCTGAGAAACTGCCCTAGCACAAAGGTCCACCTAGTTTTCTGTTAACTACACTGACTGGTAGTAGCTCTAATGTTTCGGGGAGTAGCTTTTCACAGCTTTATCCACGACTTCAAGGATTGTTACTAACAGACCATCTGCATCCATATTTTCTACATGCCTTAATGGCTCTCTGTTTTCTAAACAGTAAAACTTTTATCAGTGCACCAACAGGAGGAAAGAACCCATCCCTTGGCATGAATAGTTTTGTGCAGTACAGTGTAAGGAGTCCTCCATACTCATACTTAGCTGGAGCTTTCACTAAGAAAAGAGTAAACTTGCCAGCTAACACTGTCACTGTGGCTACTGTGCCTCATCTAGCCTCATTCCTATGTATGTTCTGTGTCCATCTGCCACTACAAACCTGAAAGCAGGTTTGTTGTGAATGTCATTAAGCTTTGTATTAATTTATTTTTACCTTCTGTAGGTATTGTGCTGGACTCTGGTGATGGTGTCACCCACAATGTGCCCATCTATGAGGGTTATGCTCTCCCACATGCCATCATGCGCTTGGACCTGGCTGGCCGGGATCTCACTGACTACCTGATGAAGATCCTGACTGAGAGAGGCTACTCTTTTGTCACCACCGGTAATGAGTGCAACCTCTCTTGTCCTTAGCTATTGTACCAGGAGGTGAACTTACCCTTCCTTGCCCAGATTTAGAACCAGAAATACGCTTTGTGATGACAGATCATCCTTCCCTTTAACTGACCCTTGTCGCTTGGAAACTTTAGCAGATGCCTTTACAGTAATTTCTAGGCAGGCATTTGGCTGTGCTCACTGAACACGGGATGAGCCTAGAGGCTCATGTATCAAAGTCTGACATTTCTCCACTTGGTAGATGCTGCCAGGATCTGTGGAACTATAAAGTTAAAACGCACAGGAAAACCATCTTATGCTATTGGCTTCATTCATAAAATACTTTGGGCTGGACTCTCTACCCTAGCATGTGTTCTCCCTCTAGTGGCAGATATCCATTCATTTTGTGTCCATCTCCTTTCTCTGCTGATTGGATGCTCTGGGAAAGGATTCTCCTTTGACAAGTTGCTAAATTCTTCTTCTTCTGATAGCTGAACGTGAGATTGTCCGTGACATCAAGGAAAAGCTGTGCTACGTGGCTCTGGACTTTGAGAATGAGATGGCTACTGCTGCTTCCTCCTCTTCATTGGAAAAGAGCTATGAATTGCCTGATGGGCAGGTCATCACCATTGGCAATGAACGTTTCCGTTGCCCAGAGACCCTCTTCCAACCATCTTTCATTGGTATGTTCTTTTCAAGCATTTTCACCATTCAGTCAGAGATCATCTCTTTCCTATGGAGTTGTCTGCAGGTATGTGCTGCTGGTAGTTTCATTCATTTTTCTATTCCTTTAACTTTTCAATGTCACCAGGTATGGAATCAGCTGGTATTCATGAGACAACCTACAACAGCATCATGAAGTGCGATATTGACATCAGGAAGGACCTGTATGCCAACAATGTCATGTCTGGTGGTACCACCATGTATCCCGGTATTGCTGACCGCATGCAAAAGGAGATCACTGCTCTGGCTCCTAGCACAATGAAGATCAAGGTGGGTTTTATTCCATCAATGTGTCTCTTCTTAAGTATGACTAAATCTGAGACTAACCCAATCTAGCAAATGTCAGTGACAACTAAGCCTCACTGAAAGCACTGAGACTTAACTTTTACACACTCCAATGCCTTTAGTAGGATTTAAAATTAAATCTTTTGTTTCTAGACTGGACCCATTGTTTTCTCTTTGCTCTACTTTAGTTTTCATATTTTCCCAGGATTCACTTTGAATGGTTAACCAGTCCTTCTAATTTACCCAAGCCACCTGGTTATATTTTAAACAATGTAATTGCCATAAGAGTCCCTCTGGGAAGGTTCATTTTACATACACCTGCTCTCTCTTTAGAAAATAATATAATCCAAGTGACACAACCTAATTTACAATGGGACTTTAATACAGTACCAGTGGCAGCCAGCAATTAGGACAAGAGAGTATAGATGAAGGGACTTCGTGTGTAGGGCACTGGATGTAAGAGTATTCCTATGCACTTTTTAATGTTGTCCTCTTACAGTTATCCAAGTAATTACTACCCCATTGGTGGGAGAGGTGCTACCCTGAGCTTGACAAAATACATTTTTTAAAGTAATTCATTAATTTTACTCACTATGGTGTTGGAAATATAATTAATTGCTTTACTTCCTGTAGTATTTAAAAGTAACTTGTGCTACTCACCTCTTCTTTCATTTTTTTTAAAATATGGAATTTATAACTGAATGGCGTAACACTTAGAATGTTCATAACAAATTCCTTTAAAATACCCTTTTTATAGTAACATTTAAAAGTAGCCTGAAACTCTGGATTGTTACTCTGGTAGCGTAATATCTACCCTCCTTGTTGAGTTTTGTTCCCTCCTTGTTCCCCTGCAAATAAGAATAAATCCTAACAGGTTGCTTGTGACATGTTGCTTGTGATTCATTGCTTCCCAGCTCTGGGAATCTGCACTATCACTACTCCATCCTCTCCCTGCCTGCCACCACCTTTCCAACTAAACCATTCCTTTTGTTCCCTGCAGATCATTGCCCCACCAGAGCGTAAGTACTCTGTCTGGATCGGTGGCTCCATCCTGGCTTCCCTGTCCACCTTCCAACAGATGTGGATCACAAAACAAGAATACGATGAAGCCGGCCCATCCATTGTCCACCGCAAATGCTTCTAAACATGTTTACAGAAAGGATCATCATTATTATTACTTGCTAACTACTCTCAGGATGACGACATTGTGATTTGCAGGGTGTTGAACACCTGCAGTGGCCATGTTAACGTTCTATTTTGTAACAATGTCTTTGTAACCGTTGCTGCAGATGCCATGTGACACTGAGTGTATGTAAAGTGTACATAAAATTAATTTATTTTACCTCATTTTGTTATTTTTTCAAGCCATGCCCTGTGGAAGGAAACCAAAAAAGAAAAAAACTTCAAGAAGCATTAAATCATCAGTCATTCTGTCATGCCCCAATACAGCTGGCTTGGGTGTGTTTTATTGCTTTCTCAAATGCTGTGGGTTGTTATATTTTAAAAACTCCTTTTGGCTTTCATTTCAAGTGGGGGTGGGGAATTAGTACTTTAAAGGTATTATTACATGGTAGCTACTTAGTCTTACTTTATATCCTACCACAGAAAGACTTCAACTTACAAAAATCTCCAACACACACATACACAGAGGCTCACGCATAGCGCATTTTAAAGATAAAATGATTATAAAAAAGACAAATAATGTCAAGAGAATTTTGATGTCTACGCCTGTCATGCTACACAATGAAAGGAGCTCAGCTTGTGATCACATTCTACAAAGGTACATAATATAAACACTCAGGTGTAGGACTTCCATATAACAGCTCCTCATTAAGAGAAAAGTTATTCATCTACAGAATTCAAAGCTCCAATTTAAGGATATCCACAGCTTCCTTGCATTGCATCAGCCCAACACTTCCACTTCTCTAACAGTGCTGATTGACAGAAGCTCAGCAAAGGCCTATCCAAACTGTGCTATGCAAGATCCTTTAGTGCCAAAGCTGCCAAGAACTGAACCCGAAATATTACATACATAAAATATGCACTCTAGTTCTCAGCTCCAGCATTTTCTTCAGCTACTGGCTGCCAAATCTAGCTGTACCAAGGCCCTAAAAAAACCCAGAGGTCAGGACAGATTAGCATAATATGCTTAAGTTGCAAAGGGATTCTCAGTCCCCCATCTATTGCCTCCTCCCCCCTTCTCTTTTGCCATTCCTTCTGAAGGAATTACATCAGACATTCTCATTTTCCAGTTTTATGATAGGTCAATAAGTGGAAGAGGTCTGAAGTAAGTCTAAGGTGTTTTGATTGAAACCTTATCTTATCTCAAGGACTCTGAGCAAAGTAATGTGTAAAACATGGCAGTTAAGAGTCTAAACTGGACAGCATCACTCACACTCTTGGCTATATTAAGGGGAGTAAATTTATCCCAGATCATCTTCTCAGCTCTCCATAATTTCTTCCTCATATTCAGTTTACTAGCCTTGCTTTCTCCAGATGAGTTGGAGAACTCCATAAACCCAGTCAGCATGGTTATGGTCAGAATTATCAGACTTGCACTCCCTTTTTGGAGGCCACCGGATTAACTGACGTACAAGGATGGATAATAAAAAAATCTTACCAGTTCATATTCATTCAAAAACATTCCCAGCCTTCCCCCAATCAGGATGAAGCTGCTCCTTATCCCTCCCCTGTCTGCACCTATTTTACAATAACTAGTGTAATCCAATCTCATAACCGCAAACTGTATCCCATACATGAATATGGAACTGGATAGCTCTGAGCCAAAGCTTAGAAAAGTTACATTTTGGACTACCAGTATCCCATCCCTTTAGCTGTGCTAGCTGGAGGATTCTGGAAGCTGCAGTCCACTAAAATAATTGTTGGTGCTCTGCCCAGGATGCCTGGTGCCCATGGTAGTCTTAGCATCTACTATGCAGGTAAAAGAGTGGCTGGTGGGAAGCAGGGAATAACAGAGATGGACCAAGTCCAGGTGATAACAGCCAGAGCAGCTGACTCTGAGCTGAAAGCCTGCTTTCAGCTCTTTTGCAGTGTAAGTAGGCAGTCCTCACATGGTGGCAGGAGCTTGGCAGCTTAGGGGCAGCACATCAGAAAAAAAAGCTGAGAGCAGGTGCAGCACATAGGCTCTGTGCCAGATGAGACTAACACAAGGACACAGTCAAACAAGCTGGGACTGTCATGTTTAGCAATGAATCAAGCCAGCTTTTTGGAATGCCTTACTGGAAACATAGCATACAACAGATGTCCAGTGACATAAAATTGGAAACATGATACCTTCAAGAAAGCTTAATGTCTTTCACACTCTGTTCAGTGTCAGGAGGAGGAATTAAATATTGCTGTCTAAACTTATTCAGTTTGGTTTCAATGAGATGAAACTTGTCCCCTGCAGATCCTGCAGAAGCTATGCTCTTCTGCAACTCTCATTCGCTTCAGCAGAGCTTATTCTGCAGGAGATTTTTTCAATGACATGCTCCTTTATGCATTCTCATGAAGTAACACAGAGTAAGCCAGAGACAGATAGTATTTGAGAGCCAAACCAACTTTGAAAAAGTGCAGAAAGGAACAACACTGTGAGGCCTTTACACTATTATTCCTTCTAAACAGTGTGCCTCACAGACAGGAAATGTCCCCAAAGGTGACAGGGCTCTGGATGAGAGAATATTTGGTGTTTATGCTAGCAGAGAACAGTGGGCTAGTATTATGAGCATGATGTTAATTTTTTTAAAAAGGAATAACTACTGTGAATGCTCATAGTACAGTAAAAACAAAAGCTTTATTTCAGTGAATACATCAGCAACAGGACAGGAGTAAACAATAATTTAGATATGGGCTGCATCTACACAGCAGAACTAATGCAGTTTGACACTGCTTTAACTGCCATGGTTCAATGCTATGGAATTTGTAATTTTGTAAAATATCTAGCCTTCTCTGTCAGAGAGCTCTGGTGCCACAACAAATTACAAATCCCAGGATTCCATATCATTGAGTCATGGCAGTTAAAGTGTTGTCAAACTGAATTATTTCTGCAGTGCAGATTAGAAACATGAGTAGTGGTCAGTGGACAAAAGATGGAACTGGAAATTAGGAAGTGGTTCAGCTTTCCACTCAGCCATGAATTTACTTGTGGTCTTAAGCACATATTTCATTCTCAGCCTCAGTCACACTCTCTGCAATATCGGTGGCAAGGTAATCATAGTGACTCATCTGCCTCAGAGCTAGATTGGGGTAGGAAAAAAATACAACCCATGTTGAAGGCTGTTTTTTTCACTGCCAAGGATGCCTGCATACATTTCCAAAAAATTGAGACAGAAATTTCACCACCCAAATGAACAGTAGTGTTCCTCTAAATCTCTGGAGGAGCACTGTTGGAAATGTCAGTGTATTTTGCAATGGTAAGAACTCAGAAGCCAAAATAAATGCTGATTTTACTCCATCCTCAACACTGTTGGCTGAATTTTGCCTTTTCTTATTTTAGTTGCATTAATGGAGAATTCTGAAGACCAATATTCCTGCTGAATGAATATCATATACCACCTTTTTAATATTACTTCCTGTATCTGTTGGCACAAAGTGTGTCCTCTGAGGTTCAAATAATTTATAGGCTGAAGCTACCTTCCATTCCATATATATCCGTTTGACCAGTGATGTCCTCTAGACTTGGGAAGGATGATAAGAATAGTAATAAGATTATGTAATTCTATGGTCCACCAATAACATCAGACTGACTTCAAAAAAGGCTGCGGAGACAAGAAGAGATAAACTAATTTGAGTTATTTATTTATTTATTTATTCCACTTAGATGCTGTCTTTTTTCCAAAATGGGTTCCAAGACAGCTTATAATAATTTTTAAAAGGTCCAGCTAAAACATTAATTATAAATGGTGACTGCTGTCAAGAAATTAGAAGTCTAGGATTGAGAAGGGCAGCTATGGGGGAAAAAAGCTGACCAAGATCTTAAAGTATAAAGATATAACTCTGAACACCAAACTGAGATTCTTCCATGCCATCATATTTCCTATCGCCACCTACGGATGTGAGAGCTGAACAGTGAAGAAAGCCAATAGAAAGAAAATAAACTAATATCAGATGTGGTGCTAGAGAAGAGTGCTGAGGATACCATGGATGCCCAAGAAGACAAACAAATTGGTTCTAGAACAATCCCGAGCTCTCCCTAGAAGCCAGGATGACTAAACTGAGGCTGTCATACTTTGGCCACATCATTAGAAGGCATGAATAATTGGAAAAGACAATGATGCTAGGAAAGATGAAAGACAGTGGAAAGAATGGAAGGCCACATGCCAGATGGTTAGATTCAATCAAAGAGGCCACAGGCCTGAGCCTGAAAGACATGGTAAGAGCAGTGGAGGTCAGGGAGTCTTGTAGATATCTCATCTACAGGGTCTCCATGAGGCAAGGTTGACCCGAGGACATTTAACAACAATAGCAGTACTAGTATTAAAATATCATAGTTAAAATCAAGACACTATTAAAACCATTTTAAAAAATTAAAACATTAAAATGCTAACAACAGCACAACAGTTACACAAACACACTGCATAAGTAACAGCCATGCACCAAAAGCCTGTCTAAATAGAATGTCTTCAGCTGCTGGTGAAGAGAGCAGGGAGAGGACTTACTTGACCACTCATGGAAAGGAGTTCCAAGTTGTCACCAACTGCGCCTGTGAGGGTGAGGGTGGTAGGACAACAAGAAAGCTCTCCCTTACGGATCTTAATGTACACCCTGGTTTATATAAGGAGATATGGTATTTCAAATAGTTTGTAGTTATATATAATTTACATTCTATAAACTAGAATTATATGTAGTTATTATTCCATAAACAAAATAATTTTGATGCAGATGTTGTTTGGAAGAGCCTCATCACAGCACTGTGAGAACAGTAAGATTCTTTGTCTGAGGAAGATGAACACACACTAGCTAATGTCATTGGCCATAGGATCTAGATCTTTGGGAGGACCTCCTAGTGATATCATAGCAAGGGGGCAACCTACTTAGCTTAAAAAGGGTGGCCATGAGCTCTGCTTCACAAAGCAGCTTTCTATGTGAAGACCTCTCCGAGGAACTCCTTTATTCAAAAGTGTCTTCTGTCTGAAAGGTTGCCCAGCCTCAAGGTGGAGGACAATGAAAAAGAGACTTGTCACTGTCCATCCACAGTTAGCACCTGGACAAAAGCAGACTGAACACACACACACCCCTGATCCCAGTCTCCTCCACTACAGTGAGAGGGCTACTCTGCTTCTGTTTAAATTAGAGTCACTACTTCTAAATTTGCATGTAAATCCACTAAAGCCTTTGGGGCTTAATTGGTTTTAATACAAATCTGCACACTGGCATGGTTTTAAATAGTTTAAACTTATCTTAACTAGATTTAATCTGCTTTTAACATGTCAGATTGTTCCATATAGTTTTAGCCTTTTAAAATAATTTTATCATTTCCATTGTTTTAAGCTGATTTTATTGTACGCTTCCCCAAGATCATGAAACAGAGGGCAGGATAGAAACACGTAAATAAATAAATAAATAAATAAATAACCAACCCTATTATTAGAAATGAAGCACATGCAGATTTCATACAAGTCCATGTCCTCTTTTGTGTCCTTCTTTTGGCAATGCCTTAAGTGGTCACACTAAGCACCTGCAAGAGCCAGGGAAGGAGCAAATGCTTGGCCTCTCTCTGCCAGAAAGACCATTAAGACCTTCCAACTGCTCATTGGCCATGACTGCAAAATCAAGTGGCCCCGTCCATCACCAACAGAACAAAGGCACATCAGTTGCTATTTAGGCAAGAGATCAAGCGCCAGCCAACCAACTGTCCTGGCCATTAAGGGCTGTGGTCACACAGAGCCCATCTGTTTGCTCTGGACCTCAAAGAGCTCACCTCCCACCTCCCTTCTCCCTTTTCATTCTTGTGTCTTGCCTTTTTAATTTGTAAACTGAACAGCATGTCCCACTCTCATTCCCTAGCTAATTTGGGGAACAATAATTGTCTGAAAAATTAAATAAACATTCTGGAGATGATGATGATGATGATGATGATGATGGCAGAAACCAGTGTCCAAGAAAGCTTCACACAGGCACCTTCCACTGTGAGTCACATTTCATGGTTTGCAAACTCAGCTTCTCTATATTTAAAGTCCTGCTGCCTTACTATATCTGACTTGTTAAATAAACATTCTGCTGGTGGCATATTAATACAGGACTCTTGGAGTTACTTAGAGGGATGATCATATTTCTCAAGCAAGGGTAGGAATCCTGTGGTCCTCCAGTTATAGGAGGATTATAGCTCCCAGTATCCCTAGCCAACATAGCAATTGGTAAAGAAGCCTGGGAGCTCTAGAGAGCTGCAAATTCCTCTGCTCTTTTCTAAAGGGTGCTATAATTCATTACCAATTTTTTACTGCTGGGGAAGAAACATTAGGTTCTGTTACCATCCAGCAGGTATGGAGGACCCACACCTGTGAGGTACGGCACATATGTTCTATGCCAAGTGAGGCAGCTGCTTCAGGCAGCATATTTTGGATGACAGCAGTGATAGCCCACCCATCAAGTCATTTGTCTACTCCTAACTTCCTTAGCTTTCACTGCTGAAAGCTAGAGTCATTTGCACTACACTGCCTGTCCAGTCCTGCGCCTTGTAAATTAGGCTGTTGCCTCAAATATGATTTGAGGAAAGCAGTGGTGAAGTAAAACAGCCTAGTTCACTTGCCTACCCTCTTTTCCGTTGCTTTGGGCAGCAATGTTGAATGTGAAGACTTGCTTGGATGCACAATCTATTTCATGGCAGCAATGAAGCCATACACACAGCTTGACTGATGCGAAGTCCAAGCCTCTTCTGTAACAATGCAAGGAGTCTGGGACTGACCACTTTAAACTGGCATCCATTGTTTTAGCTGATAGAAACATCAAAATGTCCTGGCCCAATTCAAGGGATTATTCAGAAACATCTAGGGAAATTTTTACCTCTAGTTATTTCTAGTACATTCTCTCTCACACCACTTTTTCATGCATTGTTTTTGTTAATTGTAGCTTTATGGGAACATATACCACTGTGGTGTAGTGGTTTGAGCATTGGACTATGACTCTGGAAATCAGGGTTCAATTCCTTCCTCACTCATGGAAGCCCACTGGGTGACCTTGGGCAAGTCATGCACTCTCCACCTCAGAAAACCTCATAATAGGTTCGCTTTAGGGTCAGCATAAGTCAGAAGTATATTGAAGGCTCTCAATGAGAACAAGGTTCATGAGAACATGCATTATGCACCTAGTCTACCCTGCTGGCCCAAGTAAAGTGTTGTGCCAATATTCATCTGCCAAGGTTCTCTGGATCTGTCTCCATCTTTAAGATGAGGGGATGCTGTAGCTATTATAATAAGGGATCTCTCTAGCTAGAAAGAAAGGTCTGGACTTGAGGGAATCCACTAAATGCACTGTTGATGATGACTCTGTTCTCTCTGTGAGCTACCATTCGCTGTTTTCCATTTTTAGAAACAGTATGCTCAACATGGGTGTCCCTGGTGCAACAGCTGAGCAGAAGGAGTCACAGGGGGATGTCTCTTTGCATTGCAGAGTACTGAAGCCAGAAACCCAGAAGTGGAACAAATGTCTCACATGAGTGTGCTTCTCTGATGAATGGGTGAGCATTACAGACTGTTGACATTGGAAAAGGACAGGGATGGCTTACCCAGAAAGGTGAGATGTGCTCCTCTCACTGCTCTACATCCCTCCTTCCTTCCTGGGATTTGTTGTGCTTGGGTTCTTTTCCACTACACAATTATAGTGACACGGTTCCACTTTTAACTGCCAAAGTTCCATCTGAGGGAATCCTGAGATTTTAAGTTTAGGGAGGGAGGAATTCTCTGCCAGAGAGTTCTAGTGCCTCACCAAATTACCAACCCAGGATTCCATGAGATGTTATAATGACAGTTGAAGGCACATCCCTGTAGCATAGTTATCTAGTGTGAAAGGGTCCCTTGCCCCTGGGGATGTTTTAGGCAACAGATGCAAACACAATAGCATATTGAAGTGATTTGCCTGCTGTTAATGGTAAGAAGCAGGATGATATAAGTGATTAGAGTAATGGGCTAGGACTAAGTCACTGTTGTAACTGCTTTTGGGTGATCCTAACTCATGGCGACCCCATGGATGAGACATCTCCAAGACCCCATGTCCTCCACCACTCTGCTCAGGTCCTTAAAACCCAGGTCTGTGACTTCCCTGATTGAGTCTATCCATTTGGCATATGGTCTACATCTCTTTCTACTACCTTCTATCTTCCATAGCATTATTGTCTTTTCTAATGAGTCATGCTTCTTATGATGTGGTCAAAGTCAGCTGCATCAGTATTGTTATCTTGCCTTCCATGGAGAGTCCAGGCTTAATCTGTTCTAAGACCTATTTGTTTGTCCTTTTTGCCTGACCCCTTTGCCAATTGGGATCCATTCTGTTTCTCCATTGCTAGCTGCAACCCCCCCACTCAACCACAGCGCTTGGGTAACCATAGGATAATCCTTCTTTTCTCATCTTAATCTACATCTAAGGGTTCTTGTAAAGATAAAACTGAAGCTGGAGAGGGGTGATGTGAACCACCATGATCTCAAATATGCCCCTTTGCTCCGTTGCAAATGAACAGAAAGGAGAGAAAGAGCCAGTAGCTGGTTCGTTGTTTTCCACAGGCCATGAATATCCATAAAAGCAAAAAAGAAAAGATTGACAGGTTGCTGAAAATAGACAAGAGGCTGAACTACAAATCCCACAATCCCTCATTAGATGGGGTTATGGTTGGGCCCCAGGCCAGGAAATTTGCATATTTGCATATTTCTTCATGTAAAGTGTGGGCAAGTTCCCAGGGGATGGGTGCCATCAAGGTTTCACCATCCATTACCCACTGTAGGCAGTATCTGCTCCTGAAAAAAATGATGGCAAATGGAAAAGGCAAAAATAGAAAGGCACAGATGTCCACTGCTCATTTTGTTTTGGAAGGGTCAAACTAGGTACACACACACCCTATCCCCACATGTTGTTTTAATGCAAATGTACTGATCATATACAATTTATATTTTTGCCAAAACCCCAAACCAATTGGCCATGGGAGGGACTGGGCATTCTGGAATTCTGGGGATTTTGTGGAGCCTGTAAAAGTAGCCTTGGAGCCAGCCATCTTTTCATTGCTCCTGCCTGAAAGCATTGTCATTTTGGGTGCTGGCTGGTATAATTCACCCAGCCCTGCCCTGGCTTGTGTACCTCTATGCCAAAGAGCCATCAATTCCCAAAATGACAGGTAATGTGGGAAAATCTGAATCTCTGCAATGACAGAGGATCCTACCGTGGTGTGTCCTTATGACCCAGAAATAATAGGAATGACAAAGCCAGATAGGTAAAGACTAGCAATACCTTTTCCCAGTTATCTTCTCTGCTGTTAAAGGATGGAAACATTGGAGGTGGGCAGAGACCTTCTTTAGTGACTTGAATGTTGCCTGAGGAAGGGAATGAAATATTTAGGTCTGGAATGTCAAAAGCCTCCATCAGTGTCCATCTCCACCACAGGCAGGGAAAATCTCCCCAGGCATGCGGCATGCCACATGCTATTGTTACCCCAAAGTATTCCATGCATTTTTATAATCCCTTCCAGGAACTGACTTGGAGAGATGAAAGAGGAGTTTGCTCTTCCTTGGAAGCAATTAATACATGCACTCAAAAAGCTGCTATATTTAGATACCATGCTGCACTTTTACTGCTTTAGTTCACCCTTGACTTAGCAAGTAGGCTTTTGAGGATAGTGAAAGGGTTCTGTTATGATGAGACATAAACTAGGAAGTGCCAAGGCTGCATCTACACTGGATCATTAATGCAGTTTGATACCACTTTATCTGCCATGGCTCAATGTTATGGAATTCTGGGATTTGTAGTTTTGTAAGATATTTAGTCCTCTCTGTCAAAAAGCTCTGGTACACAACAGCTACAAGGATTCCATTGGATGGAGCCATGACAGTTAAAGTGGTGTCAAACTGCATTAATTCCACAGTGTGGCAGCAGCCCAAATTGCATAATGGCTGTGTTCCATATCAAATGGGCTAAAAAGAACAAACCAGAGATAGCGTGGCAGCCTCCTGAAGCTTGGTACCCTCCACGTGTGTTAAGACTATTCTTATTATTATTGCAGATCCTCCAAGTGTCCTGATTTGGCAGGGATGATCCAATTAATCCTCTGCCTTCCCACTCTTCCAACTGCTTTTAAAATGTCCCAGTTTTTCTCTTCTTTCCCATTTTCCTCCTCTGTTCAAACCCTTTGCGTCACCTGGGAGTCGGACTCAAGACAACTGACAAAAGTTAAAACAGTATGCGAAGGGATCTTGTAGCACCTTTGAGACTAACTGAAATTCTGGAGCAATCACAAAGATGGCCCTCCCCTGTATTCCCACCAGATATATCTGCAGGATCCAGAGACAAGCCTTCCCAGAAGATCTCAAAACAGATGCAGGTTCATATGTGGAGATATATTTTGTCAAATAGCCTAAGCTACAGAGGCTTTATATGTCATAACACACTTTGAATTGTGAATTGCAGCCAGTGGAATTCTCACAATAAGGAAGTTCGTTGTTGTAGGCCTTCAAGTTGTTTCTGACTTATGTTGATCCTAAGGCAAGCCTATCATGGGGGTTTCTTGGCAAGATTTGTTCAGAGGGAGTTTGCCTTTGCCTACCTCTGAGGCTGAGAAAGTATGACTTCCCTAACATCACCCAGAGGGTTTCCATGGCCAAGCAGGGATTCAAACCCTGATCTCCAATGCTCAAACCATGACACTACACTAACTCTCAATAAGGAAGTTACAAGAGAACAGCTCCCACCACCCTCAGCCAGCTAACCATGGCATAAGCGTAATATCTGGTTTTACCCAGGCTGAAGTGGCTTCCTCAGTTGGAGTGGGAAGAGGCAATGAGGGTCTGAAGGACAGAGAGACATGTGTGTTGCACAGCCAATCCTGTTTCTCATAAAATAACTTGGTTCCTTTAGGTGAGGTAATGGAACAGTCTGTCCTATCATAATGCTAAACATTAATCTGCCCCATCACAGTCCAATTGTGCCAATCCGTTTGGTTTCTGTAAATGGAATCAGGAGGAACTGGCATCTTGTCCTTTGCCTCAGGCAACAAAATGACTTTGGCCAGCCTTGAATTGAAATGACTCCCTAGAGGCAGTGAAAATGAGGAAGGGTTTCAATTTATTATTGGTATTATTATTATTAACCTTTATTTATAAAGTGCTGTAAATTTACACATTAATTTAAATTTAAATCTTATGTGCCTTCAATTTGAATCTGACTGACAGTTACCCTACTCTTGGGTCTTTCTGCCAAGATTTGTTTAGGGGGGTTTGACTTTGCATTCCTCTGAAGTTGAGAGTGTGTGACTTGACCCAGGGCACCCAGAGGGCTTCCATGGCTGAGCAGGGATTCCAACCCTGCCCTTCTGAAGTCCAGGTCCAACAATCAAACCAATACAGCACACTGACTCTGAGAGATTCAGTGCCAAGGGCAAAAGAGTTTAGCAGAAGCCCAGTCTGCATTCAATCCTTTGCACATAGGAGGGCCAAACTAATCAGGGTTTTATTTATTTTTTTTTTGAGAGGGTGCTCCTCCTAGTGGGAGTTCAAAAATCAGATTAATCTAGCATGATTTGCTTTTGAGAAATCCATGTTGGTTGACTCTTGTCAGGCTTGACAGGTGAAGGGAATGCTGTGGATGTAGCACATCTTGATTTTAGTAAGGCTTTTGATCAAGTTCCCCATGATATTCTTGCAAAGAATGTGACCAAGAAAGTGTTACTGTTAGGTGGATTTGTAATTGGCTGATTGACCAAACCCAAGGGTGCTCAGCAATGGCTTCTCTTCATCCTGGAGACAGATGATTAGTGGAGTGCCACAGGGATCTCTACTGGGCCCTGTGCTATTCAGCATCTTTATCAACTACTTGGATGAAGGAATAGAGAGCATGCTGATTAAATTTATAGATGATACCAAACTGGGAAGGGTTGCTAATTCCCTAGAGGACTGGATTAAAATTCAAAATGACCGTGACATATTAGAGGGCTGAGCTAAAGCTAACAAGATGAATTTCAACAGGGAGAAATGTAATGTCCTACACCTTGGCAGAAAAATCCACAGATATAGGATGGGAGACACCATGACCTGGATAAACAATAGTTCATGTGAAAGGAGTCTTCATAGATTTCAAGATGAACATGAGTCAACAGTGTGATGCAGCAGCTGAGAAAGCTAATGTGATTCTTGATTGCATCAACAGAGGTATAGTGTCTAGATCAAGGGAAGTAATAGTGCCACTGTATTCTGCTTTGGTCAGGCCTCACCTGGAATACTGTGTCCAGTTCTGGGAGTCTAAATATTTGAAACCCTGTTTAAATATTTGAAGGGATGTCATATTGAAGATGGAGTGAACTTGTTTCTGCTGCTCCAGAGAATAGGACAAGGAGCAATGGATGCAAACTACAGAAAAAGAGAGTCCACCTCAGCATTAGGAGGAACTTCTTGACAGTAATAGCTGTTCGACAGTGGAACACACTCCATTGGAGTGTGATGGAGTCTCCTTCTTTGGAAGTTTTTAAGCAGAGGCTGGACAGCCACCTGTTGAGAGTGCTTTGATTCTGTGTTCCTGAATGGCAGGGAGTTGGAATGGATGGCCCTTGGGGTCTCTTCCAACTCTGTGATGCTATGATTCTATAAACAACAATAAATTCCAGACTAACACAGCTATGGAGTTTATCACACAGGGGGAAACTGGAAGTTTAAACGTGGTTTATCCTGTGAAAATCACGCAATTACTATTAAAGCACAATGGATTTTCACACACAGTGGTCATTACCCTGGGAATAAACAGGCAATAAACAGCAACAAATCATTCTCGGGATTTTCCCATGAATGATTTGTTGCTTTTTATTGCCTGGTTATTCCTGGATTAATGGCACTTTAATCGCTTTTGATCACGACACTGTGTGAAAACCTTTATCGTGAATGCACACAATTGCGCAATTTTCACTGGATATTCCCGGGATAATGGTACTTTAATCACGACGTCGTGTGAAAACTTTAATTGTGAATGCATACTTTTCATGGGATAAACCTTGTTTACACTTCTAATTGTCCCCATGTGATTAACTTCCATGTGACTGAAATCTATTCCCTAGTGCACCTTTTCCATTTAGACATATTGAACTCTACGGGTCACAGATGGACAATTCTGCTACATTTGAAGAGGGCACAGAAAGCTTTTTTTTTTCATCCTCTGAATGATTTGTTGCTGTTTATTGCCTGGTTATTCCCTGGTTATTCTGCTACATTTGGAGAGGGCACAGAAGGCTTTTTTTCATCCCCCGAATGATTTGTTGCTGTTTATTGCCTGGTTATTCCCTGGCTATTCCCAGGGTAATGACCACTGTGTGTGAAAATCTTAATTATGCTTTAAAAGTAATTGCGTGATTTTTAAAAGCAGAAGTGTCACCTTCCTTTTAATTAAAAAAAAAGGTCACTCCAGCCTTAAATCAAATCTGGGCTCCCTAAAACACTAGGAAATTGTCCTTGTTCCTTGACAGGGCACAGTGTTTCCTTTCAAGTTGAAAAAGTTAAAGGTATGAGGCAGTCCTCTCTAACATCCACCATCATTCATGTTGTCTACCCCTAGCGTTGCCAGAGTAGGAGCATCTCAGGCTTTAAGGTCAAAACCTGAGATCCTGAGTTCCTGGTGATTTCACAGCAAACATACCTTGGCAATGTCCTTAAGCAAGATGTGTTAAGGATCACAGTTCCTGAGAAAGAGAAAGAGAAGAAGAGGGAGAGAAGGGGACTATGAAGGGGACTGAGAAGACAAGGCCAAGTAGGAGACTTGCTAAAGGAAGGAGTGGGAGAGAGTCAGAGGAAGGCAAAGGCAAATACCCTCTGAACAAATCTTGCCAAGAAAAACCCATGATAGTGTCACATTAGCCTTATCATAAGTCAGAAATGATTTGAAAGTACACAACAACACCAACATCCTACTGGAAACCAGAAAAGGGCTTGATCTCTGATTTTCTTGTTAAGGTGCTAAACATTATTTCAGTGCCAATACTTGCTCATCTGCAAAGAATCCAGGGAGAAAGCAATGTGGGACAATTATCATCAAGTGGGCAGTTCTTGGAGTATTTTTGGCCTAGATTAACAGTAGCACATTCTGTCTGCTGGTAAGGAGCCAAGAGGCCTTCTTAGCTGCATTATAATTGGAGCCATAGAGCCAGATCTCCATCTGTGTAACAGAAAAGGGGGCACTGTAAATACCTCTGTGTTGGGCAACTTTGGTGGGACTGGTGGTCAAATGTTCACCACCACTCCTGTTGTGGGCCCAGAAATGATAAAACCTTTGAAAACCCACCAGCTCTCCACTTTCCGCCTCATATTCCTTATGCTGGAAGTGTTTTAACAGCATTCACATTGGGAGGAGGTTAGAGGAGCATAGACTTTCTGTGTCTGGTTGCAAGTGTGTCTTCAATAAAGAATGCAATCAAGCTTGATCCGGGGGGGGAAACCACGTTTCTGCTCTAGCCAATTCTACTGTTGCTTCTGCATTAATAACTCTTGCCATCTTGACCACACTTTGATATTTGGCCACAAGTGTCCTGGCTTTTCATCTGTAATACATTGAAGGGTATGCTGTGAGTACAACTGCATTTACAGTTCATGTTTTCCAAAAACAGATGTACACAGCTGAGCCTCTGACAGTGGAGGAAATATATAACCATCCACAAGTAGCTATCAGTAGTCCTATCATATATGAATTATTCAATCGCTTTTTAAATAATCTAAATTGTCAGGCCTAATCACTTCTATAATGGAGGCAGGGATAACTGGGCTAAAGTCCTGGAACATTTTAACTAGCAGGAACAACAACATTGTCTGCCATCCATTTTATTTCCCCGTTCCTTCTGAGTTTAGCTGCAATCTCTAGAGAAGCTGAAAGGAAAATGGATTTTCTCAAAAATAATACATTGGTAGAAACTATTCCTGTTGTAATCCAAATTATTTGAGGGTAAGAATAGGAAGACCTGTTCCTGATACAAATGAAAACGGATATAAATTGTTTTAGATCAGTGATCCCCAACCTGTGGGTCGGGACCCTTTTGGGGGGTCGAATGACCCTTTCATGGGGGTCACCTAAGACCATTGGCAAACATCTATTTAATTACAATTATGAAGTAACAACGAAAATAATTTCATGGTTTTGGGTCACCACAACATGAGGAACTGTATTAAAGGGTCGCGGCACTAGGAAGATTGGGAACCACTGTTTTAGATCAACAGCCACTTGCACTTATAGATTCTAGAGGATTGCACTTCAAATCTTATTGCCACACCACTGGCCACAATTATATCTTGTGGCAGTCAGTTCCAGACTTTCACTATTCACTGTGTCAAGCAAAACCTCCTTTTCATTTGCCTCAGACCTCCTGCCAGTTAGCTCCAGTGGACAAATCCAGACGCTTGTTTTATGTATAAGGAAGAACTATACAGTATCTACTTTCTGGTTCAAGTAACACCACAGCCCTAGCCAGAAAATCCCTGGCCTTATGTGGGTCATCCTTTCCTCCCTCCATTTGTGGGAAGAGTAACTTCTATCACAGATTGCCTGGTCTGTTTTAGTAGACTCACAGCATGATTTTGAACTCTAGTTGTTCCATTGTCCCCATCTTGTATACTGGAGTCTGGCAGTACAGAATTATAGGTTTGGGGATTCTGTGAGTTGTAGTTCCACAAAGTAACCATTTCACCCTCTTGTGTGATATCAGAGGGGGTGGCTACTCAGTGGTGTGACACTACTGTAAAAAACCTGTTTTCTATAATGTCTGATCAGGGCTTTTGCAGTGCCTCTTTTAAGTGCAACCCACTTTTACGTATCATTCTCAATGAATTTACTGAGAATTTAAGATGGCTTGGACTGTACCCTCTGGTAAATGAATAGTTGAAGAGCCTGCCTCTGTCCACATTATTTTTATGGTTTTCTAATTGTTTTATCAGGTCATTCATGCAGACGTATCTGGAAGAGCTCTTGGATTGCTAAGATTATAAATTAAAAAAATAAACTGTTGACTCTGGGTAAGTGGGTCATCTCATAAATGTCTCATAAACAGAGAAAAAACAGATACCTTGAGCTTCAGTTATTTTCTTCTGGTAATAATGGCTGCTGCTGATGAAAAACCAAAAACACTCTGCAACCTTTAATACCCAGATCCTTGTGTGAAGGAAAACAACCATGAAGTCTTAAGAGGACCTCAAGTGGGCAGATCTGGAAATTATCTTGCAAGAAGTTATTTGATTTGTTATGGGAACTTTAAACAAGATGAAAACATTCTGAGTTGGACTCACACTGAGTCATTCTCAAGAGTAATATCACTTGATTTTAATGAATCTAGTGCGAGTGTATTTACACTGTACAGCTACACTGGTTTAATACCACTTTAAGTGCATTGACTCCATCCTTTATTGTTGTTGTGTGCCTTAAAGTCCTTTCCAGCTTATAGCAACCCTAAGGTTGCCATAAGTTGGAAAGAGGTTTCTTGGCAAGTTTCTTCATAGGGCGTTTGCCATTGCCATCCTCTGAGGCTGAGAGAGTGTGACTTGCTCAATGTCACCCAGTGGGTTTCCATGGCCAAGCCAAAATTCAAACCCTGGTTTCCTAATAACCTAGTTCAATGCCCAAACCATTACAAAATGCTGGCCCTCAGATTTATTTTACTTTGTTGTTTGCGGAGGCAGAAAATCATCTGAAGGACCTGTAGTTTACTCCCTTCAATTACAATAATAGACCTCTTTAACAGAGTATGTAAAGCTCCTCACAGATCTACAAATTCCAGAGTTCTACAAATTCCACAGTTAAAAGTGGTATGGACCAACCCCATGTATCTAGAAATCCTAAATTCCTGGGATGTGTTTAACTATGGAAATCCAAATAAATTACTGCTACACTTGACAAAACATCATCACCTCCATATGTGAAATGGCTATGCTTTTTCCATCTGTGGTTTCCATTCTTTTGTTTGAGGATGTATTCACACAAAACTTTTAATGAACCATAACCCTGACTCATTCATGATATTGTACAAGGGGTCCCAGCAATACTGTCTTTAATATATAACTTCTCATAGGGGCTTTCCAGACGGTCATTTGGGACGTCCTCCGGACGTCCCATTTTAAAAAAGGGGCGTCTCTTTTAGACGCCCCATGTCCTATTACGGACTCCGTCCGTACAAGATGGCGGCGCCCTTTCTACATGGGCGCCGCCATCTTTACGCATCGGACGCATAGCGTCCAGACGCGTCGCGCTGCTGCTGACGTAGCGAGCGCGCCCCTGGCGCCTCGCTACGTCGCAAACGCGACGCAAAAAGAAGCTCCATTTTGGAGCTTCTTTTTTCGGTCCGCGCGGGAGTCGGGCCGTCTATAGGCTCCGGCTCCCCCGCGGACCTTCTGGCGGCGGCGGCAGACCGCCGCAAAGCGGCGGTGTGTAGCCCGCCATTGTTTCCCATTTCTTGTCTCTTTTTCTCACTATAGAAAATCTATTGAGAAAAGACTGAACAACAGATGAACTGTATTGTCATTCCCAACTAGTACAGACCCATGCAGAAATGTTGAGTCACCATTCAGCAATTGTTTCAGTGAGTCTACCGTACTGACAACCATTTGAGCCTTTATCTTTTGATTGATATCACTGCAGCCATTCATCTCAAAGCAACCAGCATGCAATGGAGAGGGGGGAAATATTATGGCCAAGATCCAATGAGGTGCTTTTGTATCCAGCACTGGGGAACTGGGACTTTCTTTATCTTTACCTCCTTCCCTCCCTTATTTCAATCTTAACTGGAGCCAAAAAAAGCAGGATTTTTCAATCTTTCAGAGAAGAGTTCTTAGAGTTCACAGGGTACTGGAGAAATGAGAGGTGGCTAATTCTGACAGAAACAGTGGAATCCAGTGGAAAGACAACACAGGCTATGGATTCTGGCCTGTGTCTCCATCATTTATGTGCATTTATAGTGAACAAATAGCATTTCTTCTTTTTTATTATTTATTTATTTTCTGTTTTATAATTCTCATTATGTGTAGATTGTATCTGTTATTTCAAAACTAAATATAAGTTCTTCATACCCAAGCAATTGAACTGGATAGAAAAAGTTAATTTTATATTCCTTAGCTGTCATTGGAATTCACCTTGAACACCAATATTTCACTGCACTTAATTCCCTTATTGACATGGTCTGTCAAGACTAACATGGTAATGATGTTCACCCGATGCAAAGGTCATAATGAGTCAAAATGTGACATCATAAGTCAACATGCCCATCTTTGCTCACATCAAACCCACACTGTTTAAACAACAAGATGGAGTACTATGCTAAAGTCAGCTACACCTGTGGAGATGGTGATACTTTTTTGTTCTTGGATCAAAGCTGTACCTTGTATGCTCCAAGGAAAGCTGGAAGAGCCACAGAGAAAATCCAGGATGACAATAATTGTACAACATTGTATAGATACTCTGTCAAAAGTAAGTCAAAGACGCATGGTCATTCCACTCTAAGTCTAAGCAGATGTATTTCCACTGTGTTCCATCTCCTTTGTTATTCCTTTGTCAAATTTTAAGTGTAAATCTTTGGGGTAGAGCTCTGTTGCTTTTTACTCATGTTGTATGTTTCCCCTCTTCAAAGCTACTGATATCTTTTCTAGGAAGGTTATATTTTCTTACAGTGTCTATGCGAGAGTGATATAACAGAGATGGGTGAATGCAGCAGGTTCAGGGGCTGTTTTCTGTTGCTGGGACCCTCCAGAGGCTTCATGGACTGCCAAAATTCAGCCCAAAGGGGGAGGGCATAAAGAAAAAAAGCCCAAAGTGCCTACTCCCATGGTGGAAAATGGGATTTTTTTAATGTTAAATAGGGCAGACTGTTGCAAACTATTTTAAAAGTAAATTACAACTACAGGCAATTCATAATTTCTTATTTCTTTGGTCAAAAAAGGATGTTTCAGGGAGCAAACATAATTCTCACACTCTCTCAGCCTTAGAGGAAGGCAATGGCAAACCTCTTTCGAATAAATCTTGTTCTAGGAGAGGGTAAATTATAGTTGACATGAAGGAAAAATAACAACTATGAGATGCAATACAGCACCCCCTCCCCTCAGCATAGCTGAAATATCTGCACATGGAGATAGGCAACACCAGCACTCCACAAGCCCATACAGAGTAGCAACATTGCACAACAAATGTACAGGTTGCTTACCTGTAACGGTGTTTCTTCGAGTGGTCATCTGCGAATACATACAAATGGGTTTCACTGCGCCTGCGCAGTGCTGCTCGGAACCTACTGGAATCACTGTGCAGAGCTCACTCTGCACAAATTGCAACTTTTTGGCGGTAACTCCGCCCACCCGTTATAAGGCCCCTGCCTTCCCACTCTTTCCCCAGTTCCGCAATTTTTCCGCCAAGCAGGCGATGGAAAGAGAGCCAATGTGAGCAGGACACTGAGGGGACGGACGGGTGGGATTTGTATGTATTCGCAGATGACCACTCGAAGAAACACCATTACAGGTAAGCAACCTGTACTTCTTCTTCGTGGTCTCTGCGAATCATACAAATGGGTTTAGACTGACAAGCTAAGGTATACGGCGGAGGGAGTGTCCTGAAACCAAAGCTATGGTAAACCAAAGGTATATTTATTACAATAAACACCTTGAACCATAAAGGAGTCAGTCTTTTGTTCATGCACAGATCAAATAGCAATAATTTTGCTAAACCTGAGAAGGGAACAGAGGTCATGCAAGACCGATCCCATAGGATTTGTGCAAACCAACATACAACAAATGTAAACAGTGTAACTGTATAACACAAACATCAGTAATGCAATCAATGCAACCCTGAAACCAACACAGCCCTCCCGAAAGCTGCGTCTCGGATGGCCCTGGTGTCCAACCTATAGTGTTTAATAAAGGTTAGAGGTTGGGACCAAACAGCTGCCTTGCAGACATCCTCTAGAGGGATCCCAGACAGGAATGCAGAGGATGCTGCCATCGCCCTTGTGGAGTGGGACCGCACCCTGCCAGGGAGCGGTTTGCCTAGAAGTTCATAGCAGAGGTGGATGGTGCTAGCCACCCATTTGGAGAACCTCTGCGTAGACACAGGCAACCCCTTCTTTGGTTCCGAGTAGCATTGAAAAAGTCTCTCGGACCGACTGGAGACAGCAGTTCTGTCCAGGTAAAACGCAAGCGCCCTCCTGACATCAAGAGAGTGCAAGCGTCGCTCCTCATCCGACGTCGGATCGGATGCCAGAGTGGGCAACACAATGTCCTGGCACATGTGGAAGGTGGACACAACCTTAGGAAGGAAGGTAATGTCTGTACGGAGGACCACCTTGTCCTTGTGGAACCTTAGGAATGGCTGGTCCCTCCGTAAGGCACAGAGTTCGCCCGCACGGCGGGCAGAGGTGATGGCCACAAGGAAAGCGGTTTTCCAGGTCAACAGTCTCAAGTCCGCTGTGGCCATTGGTTCAAAGGGCTTGGATTGGAGGGCGGACAGTACCGTCTCCAAATTCCAAGCCGGCGTTGGTAGCAACACAGGAGGATATAGGTTGGCACAACCTTTTAGGAACCCTTTCACCAAAGGGTCCTTGAAAAAAGACACCCTCCCCCCGAACTGATATTTGGCACAGATGGCAGACAAATAGCATTTGATGGATGTGAGGGCCAGCCCCCCATCCAAAAGCGCCATCAAAAACTCCAGCACCACTGGAGTGGACACCTGTGCAGGAGACAAGCCTTTTTGGTCTAGGAAGAGGCAAAATCTCCTCCATTTCAGGGCATAAGAGCGCTGGGTGGAAGGTTTTCTGGCAGCCAGGATCACCGTCCTCACCGACTCCGGCAAGGCGGTTAGGGCCGGATCCTCCAGGCCACCAGCGGCAGGCTCTCGATGTCCGGGTGGAGAATTCGTCCGTCCTGGATGGAGAGCAGGTCCGGACGTGGGTCGAGACGGAGGAAGCATCTCCCGGAGAGGTGGAGAAGGGATGCGAACCACGGTTGTCTCGGCCACCACGGGGTGATCAGGATCACCTGGGAGCGGTCCGTTGTCATCTTGGACACCACCCTGATGATGAGAGGGAACGGAGGGAAAGCGTAGAGTAGCTCCCCCGTCCAGAGGAAAGCGAATGCGTCTCCGAGGGATCCGTCGAATCGCTTTCTGGAGCAGAACTGGGGACAGTGGCTGTTCCATCTGGTAGCGAAAAGATCGATCCGGGGGGTTCCCCACCGATCGAAGAGGTCGCTGACCGTCTCGGGATGAAGCGTCCACTCGTGGCACACCGAAGGAGATCTGCTGAGGCGGTCTGCCAGGTCGTTGTCCTCTCCGGGAAGGTGAATCGCCTGGAGGAGTATGCGCCTCTGAATGCACCAGTCCCAGATGCGGAGCGTGAGGTCGAGCAGGGTCTTGGACCTGGTGCCACCTTGTTTGTTGATGTAGTACATCACGGTGGTGTTGTCCGTCCTGAGGAGGACCACTCTCCCTGCAAGAGCGTACTCGAACGCCCTCAAGGCCTTCTCCACAGCGAGCATCTCTAAGGCGTTGATGTGGAGGAGTTTGTCTGGTGCGGACCACCTGTCCTTGACGACAAGGTCGAGCAGGTGGGCACCCCATCCCTCCAGGGATGCATCGGTTGTCAGCGTCAGTTGTGTCTGGGGCTGATGGAAAGGCATCCCGGTACAGACGTTGGAGCGGTCTAGCCACCATCTGAGGGAAGCGGCTATAGGTCTGGGTACCGTGAGCCACTTTGAAGGCGGGTCCTCTAGCGGAGAGAAGACGGAGAGGAACCAGGATTGGAGCGGACGAAGACGCAGTCTTGCCCAGGGGGTGACGAATGTCGTCGATGCCATGTGGCCCAGGGCGACTTGGACATCTCTGGCCCTTACCCTTCTGTGGGAGATACAAGGCCTGAGGGATGCCGTCAGGGCCCGAAAGCGGTCCGGAGGGAGAAAGGCTAGGCAGTTCTCGGAGTCCAGGATGGCCCCGATGAACTTGACCTGTCTGGTCGGTGTGAAGTGGGACTTTTCCCTGTTGACCACCAGCCCGAGGGAGTCGAAGAGCTGCAGGGCGAATGAGACTGCCTCCTGTAACTCGTCCTGAGATTCGGCTGCGAACAGCCAATCGTCCAGGTAAGGGAAAACCATGAAGCCTTTTTGATGAAGGTATGACACCACTGGAGCCATGCACTTCGTGAAGACTCGTGGGGCCGTGGCCAAGCCGAACGGAAGCACGTTGTAGTGGTACGAGGCGGAGCCGACAGCGAAGGCGAGGAATCTCCTGTGGGACTCCCGGATCCCGATGTGGAAATAGGCATCCTTCAGGTCGACAGTCGCGAACCACAGGCCCTGGTGGAGGAGAGGCAGAATGGAGGCCAAGGTTACCATTCGGAAGCGACGATAGTCCAAAAACAAGTTCACTTGTCTCAAGTCCAAGATGGGCCTGATGCCCCCATCCGTTTTAGGTACAGTGAAGTACCTGGAAAAAAAGGCCCGAGGATGTTGGTCGGGCGGTAAAAGGGAGATTGCTCCCTTAGCAAACAATGTGCGCACTTCGTCGAGAAGGGTGTCCGAGGGGGGAGTGGACATGAAGGCTCCAGTTGGAGGGAGCTCTTGGAACTCGAGGGCATAACCCCTACGGACGATGTTAAGAACCCACGAGTCCGATGTTATAGAGGCCCAGGTGTTAGCATAGGGCCTCAAGATGTCCAGAAAAAAGATGGGTGAGGAAGGGACGAAGCGCGCTGCGTCCCTTCAGGCTCTCTTCTTCCCCTGGTCGGTCTCCTGCCGGCGGGACTTGCGGTACCGAGGCGGGAAGTTGCGACGGCCAGAGGAGGAGGAAGACTGCGAAGGGAAGCGCTGTCTCTGAGAGCCTTGGTGTTGGGGCTGTCGATCCCGGGAGAAGGTCCCTTGTGACTGACCTTGCGGCTGCCACGGGCGCTGTCGCTTCGGGAACGGAGAAGCCGGTGCTGAGGACATGCCGTGCTTCTTGGCCGCCGCCTTCATCCTGAACTTGCGGTTCAGGCGGTCGTCGGTCTCGGCGTGGAAGAGGCCAGTCCCGTCAAGGGGCATGTCCTCGATGGCCGCTTTGACCGTGGGATTGAGATCGGAGGCCCTCAGCCATGCGTGGCGCCGAAGAGCCATGGCTGCAGACATGGATCTTCCGGAGCAGTCCACCATGTTCCTGGAAGTGGTGATTAGCCAGCTTCCGATGGAGTGAGCCTCGTCTTTGATCTCCACGAGCTGCCTCTGGATGTCATCCGGGATGTCCGGAACCAGGGGGGAGATCCGTTCCATGAGGGTCTGGATGTAGGCCCCCATGCAGGCGGTGTAATTAGCGGCCTTGATCCCAAGAGCCGATGCCGAATAAGCCTTTTTGGCCAGTCCGTCTACCTTCTTTGCCTCTCGGTCGACAGGGGAGGTGGCCTGCTTCGGAACGAAGCTGTGTTGGGCACCTTCCACAATGGCCGAGTTCGGCCTGGGGTGTTCTGCCAACCAGGAGCAACTCGCCGGAGCGACCCTGTAGAGCGCCTGGACCTTGCGGGAGGGTGCCGATAGGGTGGCCGGAGAGTCCCAAGACTTCTTAACGATGGTCTGGAGGGAAGGTAGGAGAGGCAGACATGGTGGAGTGGGAACTCGTCCATGTACCCGACGCTCCACCGGGTCCTCCGCGTCGTCCTCAGGAGATGCGAGCTGGATGTCGAGGGCCCTTGCCATCCTGACCACGTGTTCTGTAAAGGCCCTGACGTCATCCGACGGCGAAGCCGGCTCTGGATTATGCATCCTCTGAGGGGAGGCCGAACCCGAGAGGACATCCTCGTCCGAGGGCGCCTCTGAAGGCGGCAGCGGTTCGTCCTCAGAGTCCAGATCGGAAGAGAGAGGATCATTCAACCTGACCTGGGATCTTGGGCGGGCGAAGTCTACTGAGGACCGGGAGCGCCTGCGGGTTGCGGACGGCGATCTCTCACGTCTACGAGGTGGAGACGGCGACGTGTCACGTCTACGGGATGGAGAAGGTAATCTCTCGTAGATCGATGCTTTGGGGACCAACTTGGCTGGTTCGGCACGGTCTGATGGATGGGGGTTCACCTTGGTGAACTCCCTCATGGCCCTGTCTTCCGGCACGGACATGTAGTAGCGGCGCGGCTGCACGTCAAAAAAGAGATCCGGAGTCTCCTGTGTGAGGGGCAAATCGTCTTCATCATCCGTTGCGGGATGGGAAGGAGATCGCTGCCCCAGGGAGCGAGGGGGTACGGCATCCACTGTACCGTGGGTGAAGTCCATGGTCGGCGGAGGTAGGGCCGTGACCGAGGTTCCCTGGTCCACCGACGTTGGCTCCTGGCATGGAGCTGGCAAGGCGGAGGCGCGGACCCGTCTGGAGGGGGAGCGCTCTTTGTCCTTTGATCTCTCCTTGGAGGACTTAACCTTCTTAGGGGCCGAATCACGATCAGCCTTGTCACGGTGCCTCTTCTTCCCGGTCTTAGGAGTCTCATCCAAAGGGAAGAATGGGTTGTCAGGGAGATCCAAGAGTACAGGGGCCGCCGCTGATGAGGAAGGCCCCGGTCCCTTGGATGCCTTGGAGGATGAAGGCGAGGCGAGATGGTCGTCTTTGGTAGCCTCCTTCGAACGGGGGCCCTCCGCTCCCTCCTTTGGCTTGGAGGCCCGTTCGGTACCCTCAGTCCCCGATGGCTTATGGGGGCGCTTGGAGGGTTTGTCGGTGGCACTGGGCGGTTTAGAGCCACGGGCCACATCGGCGGTGGTGGAAGGGGTCCCGGCCGGGACACACACCACGTTGGGGAAGGTGGCTCTTCCCGATCCCACGCTGGAGACACTTGCTCGCGAGGATGCAGCAGGGGGCCCCAGAGGTGGGACAGAAGAGGACCGCGAACCTCTTTCTTGCAGCTTTCCCAGGGCAATCGCCGAAGTAAGCCGGGACTCACGGTTTTTCCGGGCCTGGGAAGAGAGGGATCTGCAGAGTGCGCAGGCCTTTGGGTCGTGGCTCGGACCAAGGCAGAGCAGGCAGGTGGAGTGCGGGTCCTGAACGGGCATCTTGCCCTTGCAAATGTCGCACTTCTTAAAAGCGGCAGGCATCTCAAAGTCGAAGGAGTCCGAAGATCCGAAGTTACCAGGGGCGGGAGACAAAGAATGGTCAGAAAAAACAGTCCGAAGTCAAAAACGAAAGTGATTCCAAGCAAGTCAAACAAGCGAAGGTTCCTCTGAAGCAGCTAGCGCGGCGGAAAAAAGGAACTGGGGAAAGAGCGGGAAGGCAGGGGCCTTATAACGGGTGGGCGGAGTTACCGCCAAAAAGTTGCAATTTGTGCAGAGTGAGCTCTGCACAGTGATTCCAGTAGGTTCCGAGCAGCACTGCGCAGGCGCAGTGAAACCCATTTGTATGATTCGCAGAGACCACGAAGAAGAAGTTAATGAATGTGTGCTGCTGTGCAACGTACAATGACCAAAGCATAACTGCAATACAGAATGTGCAACCAAGTGTGCAATACTGTTGTATAAGCAATTCAGCTTCCACTACTATCAACTGAATACATCCACTGCACTATGGCAAATAATTTGCCCCCCCTGTATAGCACAATTACGCATGGGCATGTCACTAGCAGAATGCTAGCCAGGATTTTATGCAGTTGGCAATATGAGCTTTAATAAAAACAAGGTTATTTCTAAAAAAAAAACAAATAGATGGGGGGAATAGAAATGGAAAATTAAAATGTCTACTGTTACCTCTCTGTCTTTATAACCTTATATTAAAAGTACAGTATGATGCAGGCGCACTCTACTAGGAGCAGATTTTGGTACAGACCATGAACTGCTATATCAAAAATTTGAATAAAGCTAGAGAAGAATACTAAACCAACCATTGTGCCAAAATCTTTTGCCAAGATAACTAAACTGAGACTGTCATACTTTGGCCATATGACGAGAAGACATGACTCACTCAAAAATACAATCATGCTTGGTTAGGTAGAAGACAAAAGGATGCCATGGCTATGAGTCTGCAAGACGTGAGCAGGACTGTTCAGGACAAGGTGACTTGGAGGTCTCCCATTCATAGGGTCACCATAAGTTGAAGTCAGCTTGACAGTAGTTAACAACAACAAGGGCAGTTGCCATTCAGGACCTGATTTTGGATAAGCACCTGCCAGCCCTATAAGAAAAAAGTGTGGTGTAGAGGCTTAAACGTTGGACTATGACTCTGGAGATCAGGGTTTGAATCCTCACTTGGCCATGGAAACCCACTGGGTGACCTTGGCCAAGTCACATATTCTCAGCTTTAGGGGAAGGCAATGGCAAACCTTCTCTGAACAAATCTTGCCAAGAAAAAACCCATGATAGAGTCACCTTAGGGTTGCCATAAGTCGGTAATGACTTGAAGGCACACAATAACAACAATGAGCACCAGCCAGCCCTATAAGAGACAAGCTCTCTGTTCTAAAAGAAGGGGCATCCCTTATAATAAGGGACCTTTGACAGCCCTAATTGCCGGCCAAAGCAGTTGCTGTCTCACATACCAGTGATTATCTAGTTGAAAAGTTGCTCATGTTGATATGATTATCATCCCACTGATATTTGATCACTCCTTACTGGTTATCTAACATCTCCGCTTCTTCCTGTCTCGATTGCTTTAACTAATGGTTTTAATGATTTATTTTATATTTATTTTATACTATTGTTATATTTAGATATTTTGTTATATGTGTAAGGAGGGGCGAGGGGTGAATTATTTATATTGCTTTATATTAGAGTTGTATTGTATTTTATGTGTGTATTGGTTTTTATTATTGTATTATTGTATTGTATTTTTATTGTGTCTGTAAGCCGCCTCGATCCTACGGGAAGAGGGGGGGAGTATAAATAAAAATGTATTATTATTATTATTATCATCATCATCATCATCCAGCAGGGAAAGTGGAACTCATCTCTCCTGGCACTTATTTCCACTACCCTGAAGGGATGTAGCCTCTGGCATTTCTTTGAACCTAATCATGGGGCTTTTTTGGCAAGATTTGTTCAGAGGGGGTTTGTCACTGCCTCCCTCCGAGGCTGAGAGAGTGTGATTTCTCCAAGGTCACCCACTGGGTTTCCATGGCTGAGCCGGGATTCGAACCTTGGTCTACTAGTGTTAGAATCACTACACTACAAAAAGATTACTGCTCAATTTGCCCCTTCGGCATCCATTGTCTGAAAATGGCACACATCAAGGGCAGAAATGATCTGGTTTGACACCACTTTAACTGCAGGCTGCTTCTGCACTGCAGAAATAATCCATGTTGACACTGCTTTAACTGCCATGGCGTAACACTATGGAATTCTGGGAAAGGCAATCAAAATGCTGCAGATTCTGAAGTGAGGATTCAGATGGTATCAAATCAAATTATATCTGCAGTGAGGATGCAGCCAAAATGGTATCAAACTGGATTATTTCTGCAGTGAAGATGCAGCCAAAATGGTATCAAACTGGGTAGTTTCTGCAGTGAGGAGCATTCCCCAATGTTTCCCTATGGGCAAATATTCCCCAGTGCTTCCTATGTCCAAGTATTCCCTAATGATTCTCTATGGGGAAATGTTCCCCAATGTTTCCCTATGGGCAAGTACTGTCATTTTGTTTCAGTGCCTCCTTCCCAAAAGCGACAGTTCCCAGAATTCCCTAGCATGCGGGTTATTCCCGCAGTGTGGACGCAGCCGCACTTAAAGCGGCGCCTCTCTAGAGATTTCATCCTGCAGAGAGAGAGAGAGAGGGAGAGGATGAAGCCAAGGTGCCTCCTGTGCGGGGTGACGTCAAAGCCCTGTCCGGGCTCGATTGTGACGTAGCCTCAGAACGCGAGAACTCGCCCGCCGATTGGCTAAAGCGCGCGGCCCGGCGGTGTTTGGGTTCAAAAAACCTCCCATGCTCCGCCGCCATGGTCCCTGCTTCTTCTGCTCCTTCTCCTTCCTCGCGGGGCGCGAAGAGCGAGTACATGAAGCGCTTCAAGGAGCCCAAGTGGGAGGCCTGCGGCCCTTGCTACCAGGAGCTGCTCCGCTACCGCCTCAGCCGCCGCCTCCTGGAGCAGGCGCACCGGCCCTGGTTCTGGGACGGCTGGGAGGAGGAGAGCAGCCCCGGAGGAGGCACCAGCAGCAGCTCCCCCGCCTCGCCTCCAGGCGCCTCCAGCCCCACAGCCCCACAGCCCCGACACGGTAGGTGCTCCCAGTCCCGGATGGAGGCTCCAGGCTTGCTTCTTAGCCCTGCTCCAAATGGAGGGCATTTTGGAAATTCCTTCTGGACAGAAGGAATGGAGGACACGACCTGAGAAAGGACAGCTGGACACCTGGAGTTAAAAACACTTCTAGAAACCAAAGAATGTAAAGGTCATGCTGCTTAGTCTTGCTCAAAATGGAGGGCATTTTGGAATCCCTCTTGGACAGAAGGCTGAAATGGAGGACAGGTCCTAGGAAAGGAGGACATCTTGTCGCCCTGCACAGGGTTGTTGTTGCTGCCGGGGCTTACTGTTGTTGTTGTTGTGTGCCTTCAAGTCATCTCTGACTTATGGCCGGACCCTAAGGTGAAGCCATCATAAAGTTTTCTTGGCAGGTTCCTTCAGAGAGAGCTTTGCCATTGCTATCTTCTGAGGCTGAGAGAGTGTGTCTTGCCCAAGGTCAGTCAGTGGGGTTTTGTGGCTGAGCAAGGATTCGAACCCTGGTCTCCAGAGTCCAGCGCTCAAACCACTACTCGACACTGCCTTGGTTGTGGCCAAATGATTCGAGGCCCTTTCCTTCCCTGCTTTTGTACTAACTAAAAGATTGTATGTACAGCGCTGTGTAAATTTAAAGCGCTATATAAATAAAGGTTAATAACAATAATAATACAAGTCTTTTTGTACCCTGCAGACCTGAGGCTTGTTGAGGGCAGCCTTTTTCTCCTCTTGTTGCCCTGAAGGCTGATGTGACACCATTCTTTGAGAAGCATTTGGGTGGGTGGCTGTGGCTGCCAGATGTTTTTTGGACTACAGTTTCCCTAGTCTGTCTCATCTAAGCCAATAGGGAACTGTGGACCCAAAATAATAGATCTGGAAGTACCTGCCCCTGCCACAGAGGATCTTTGTAAAATTGAAATGATGGCTTTTCTCTTGCTTCCAACTTGCTGCTGTTGTTGTTATCCACCCTGGAGTCGATCTCAACCCATGGCAACCCTGTAGGTGAGGCATCTCCAAGACTCCCTATGATCCACTGCTCTGTTCAGGTCCTGCAAATTCATACCTATGCCCTCCTTAATAGAGTCTATCCATCAAGCATGCAGTACGGTGTTGCCTGCGTATCTTAGATTGATGATATTCCTTCCTCCTGTTTTCAGTCCTCCTCCTTCTATGTCCAATCCTGCTTTTTGTATAATACATTCTGCATACAAGTTGAACAGATGAGGCGAGAGGATGCAGCCTTGCCTGACCCCTTTGCCAATTGGAAACCGTTTCTCCATGTTCTGTCCTGACAGTGGCCTCCTGTCCTGAGTAGAGATTCCTCATTGACTATCAGATGTGTTGGCGCTCCCATGTTTTTAAGGGTGTTCCATAGTCTTTCATGGACTTGCTGACAGGAAAATAAACAACCCAGTGCTAGGTGTTGTGTGTTTCAGCAGCTTCTTAATTGGGTAGCCTGTGTATACATAAACCTATGCTTGGTAATATTTATGAAGTCAGAGGAAGGCAATGGCAAACCATATCTGAACAAATCTTGCCAAGAAATAACAACAACTCATCGTCATCCCACTTTTCTCCAAAATTGGGACTCGGAGCAGCTTACAATTTAAAATGACAGTACAAGAAAATTTTGTGACTATAAACCCTCTTTGGAAACAACTTGAAGACACAACAGGATCAACTCTTTGGGTTAACTCTGCAAAGGCTGTTTAATGTTGTTTGAATCTGGATCTGTTCTCCTGTTTCCCTAGCCATAGGAACCTCTTCTTTAAAAAGGAATGTTGAAATGGCTCATGCATATAGCCCATTTCCCACAAATCTTAAACCCCACCCGCAAATAGTTCTAACAAATGGACAGTGTGCCCAATAGACAGGTGGAACATTTCTGTCTTTAGACATATCAATGGCTGGTACGTTTAACTTGACAGAAGTCCTACTAGATTAGTGACCCCCAACCATTTCTAGGTTCATGCTCTTAGTAAAGAAAGCTGCAGAAATTGAATGTGGATGGCAGCACTGAGTTGTTGGTATGCAAATTCTATTGCAAACCATAAACACTGTCACAAACTGGTAAAGTTAAACTGGTTTATTGCTGCTTAGTCTTTTTGCAGATGTCAAACTGAAGCCTTTACTGTATAAAAGGTTTCTGGGGGGGGTTGGGTAGTGCTGATTCCCCCCCCCCCCAATGCATTACTTCTTATGCTTTAACTGGAAGATAGTGGGGGAAAGTGATCATTTGACCAAAAAGGTGCACAACCTATAGCCCTTTTATGATCTCCCTCCTTCTGCATTCCATATTAGGAAAAAGGGATATAAATTAATTTATAAAAATAGATTTCATATAGATCACTTCTCCCCTATTGCAAAAGCAACCTTTCTATAAGTTTCTTTTTTTCTTACTAAAAAATTTCTGCTTCCTTCCAATAAGGAAAGACAATTACTGGGGTGCATGAATGTTTCCACAATGTGTGGTTCATGGGCCACTCCTGCTTTACAAGAATGAGTAATGATAAGCTGTGATACCATATGCTTGCAGTGGGTTTGGCACATGCAGAGAGATGTCTAATTATGTGATTTTCATACTGTTCCATAGAGGCTTATGTAAGTTGTTGCTATGGCATCATGTATCTTTAAAAATGCATATGCTTTTTATTCTCCAGCTGAAAAAAGAGGCTGTTTCAGTAGAAAAGACTATTGCATGTTATTTGCAAAAGCTGAAATGCACCCCCAGGTCATACCGCTGTGTCAACTGAACTAGTGGCTGAGATGCATTGTGCTCTTTTACAGGACAACCCTTCGTTGTTACTCTTGATCTGCCTTTTATGGTATGAAGATACTGTTCCTTGTGCAATGCTATACTACTCTGTTCACTAACAGCCATCTTTAGCTTTTGTGTCAGCACTTCAGTTTCATTCCATAGAATCATAGAATCGTAGAGTTGGAAGAGACCACAAGGGCCATCCAGTCCAACCCCATTCTGCCATGCAGGAACTCTCAATCAAAGCATCCCGACAGATGGCCATCCAGCCTCTGTTTGAAGACCTCCAAAGGAGACTCCATCACACGCCAAGGGAGTGTGTTCCACTGTCAAACATCTCTTACTTTCAGGAAATTCCTCCAGTTTATCTCAACTCTTTATAATAAAGGCATGCTGTTTTTACACAGTATTTAGATACCCTGTTAAAGACTCATTTGTCCTCATTTATAGAAGGGGTGGAAATCATGTGGTTCTCATGATGTTGGACTGAAGCTGCCAACATTCCTCACCAAGGGCTATGTTGGGGAAGGAAGAGGAGAGTTTTAATCATAAAATATTTTGAGGACCACTTCATTCCTACCACTGAGCTACAGGATAAATCAAGGATAGGAAGACTTCAGGCTTGCAAGTTCTCCCCCTCCCCCATTAGATCCTTGAGATCCATCAACTGGAACATGGCACTGAAGATGTATACTTAGAATTAAAGAATTCTGTATCTATGAATTAGAGTACTAGAACTGACCAGAAGTCAAATTCCTTCTATACACCTGGATATCCTGCTCACCCTGGCAGCTTTTGTACTTTCAATACTATAATTTTGTTGCATCTGTTCTTCAGTAATTTGGTATCTTTGTTGATCTACAGTAAATTATGTCCTGTCCATCTTGGTGTAGATAAAGTGAAAGGACTGAGATCGGCACGATTGGTTGCACCGATGGTGCATATTTTTGGCACACAAGTCCTAAGCCCACTTCTGTTTTCTCTTCCAGAAGAAGAAGACCAAGAGAAATCTGAAGAGAAGACTGAAGCTGACAAAGACAAAAAGAAGTCTGCAGTGAAAGAAACCGACAAGTCAAATGGTCGACAGCAAGGGCCACATGTGAATCGCAATTCTGTGGGTGCCCAAGGAGGCAGAAGGCGAGCAAAAAGTCCACAAAGGACAGAAACAACAAGGGAGATGAGACACCCATTTGCTTTGTATGGCTGGGGAGAAAAACAGACAGACACAGGGAGTCAGAAAACACACAATGTCTGTGCATCTGCTTCAGATAATGAAGTAAGTCAACAGAAAGTATTGGCTTATGAGCTTGTTTCTCAGAGGACTCTTCCAAACTGGCAACTTGCCCCTTCTTGCTGCTTTCCTAGCCAGATTATTTTTTGTTAATGAAAAACAATTAAAGAATTTGATAGGATGGAAATAATATTTAAAATATTTAAAAGGTTAAAAAACAGGTTGCTGGACTATTGAGAAATAGTCATTCAAACTTTTATTTTTGTTTCTGGCTGTAGTTTAGTGTTGCAGTACAGGGAACACTTGATGGTAGAAAAGAGCCTGTTTTTTTATTGGCGAAAGAGAGGACATATTTTTATAAAACAGCAGGCAGTTACCATCAAATGATCAAAGAAAGAGTTGAAATTTAGGAATGATACGAAATGTTGATGTACTGAGGACTCTATTGCTCCTGGGACTTGGGCGATGATATGAAGCTGGAAATTCGCTGGTCTACAAAGTGCTTGATTCACTTGTATGATCTTCATTTAATATATGAAGATCATACAACACATAGTTGTTAAACCTACATATGTCCATTTAGGCTGGTTTAATCTTGTAGGGGTATATTTCAGTTAATGAAATAGATGTGTTCCTGGGCATTTCTTATTTGATAGAAAATTTGATACCAGAAGTACAAATAACATGGAAAAAAGAGAGATAGGTGTTTATGTCTCAAAAAAGAAAATCAGTTCAACATGTTTCAGCAAAGTTTAGATTCAAAGCTGACAATAAGCATGCATAAATTGGTCAGGTAAGGCTTTTGGAACTTGTATAGGCTACTTAAAAGCTTCTTTCAAAGTGCCTCCAGGGATGATTCTTTTTTCCTTTCAACAGACTCCACTTTTCTTGTGATGTCCATTAAAAAGAGCTATGCTTATTTTTTTTATGTTTTAGGAAAAAAACACGCTGGGGGTAGCTGGTGAGGCAGGCTTATCGGCTGTCCATTTTTCTCTTAGTTTTTGGTGTTCACACATGCTCAATAAGTGTTTCTATGGGAAGCTGCTGTTTCTTCTGTTACAAGCAGACACAGATGGGTACAATAGCATCAACTCGAATACAATCCCACTCTTTCTCAGCTCAGGTTTTGTTCATTGAATTCTTTATGTCAGACACAGTGTTGCAATTCACTGTTTCTTCAGACATTCTTCAACATTCTCCCAGTGTTGACACTGCTAAAAACCTTCCAGCTAGAAAGAGGATTAGGAAGAAAAGTGGGTGCTGAGTGCGTACAAAAATAAATTTACAAAAAGGAGTCTCCTTTTTAAAGAGGCTTTGTTAATTGAGGTATACTTGTATTTAAAAGAATAAAACCTGGTTTTAAACAGACATTTGACATTAATTAACTTTAAAGGCAAATAACTCAAAGTCAGAATAGATCAGGGTAAGGAATGTCGGCCATTCCAGGTACTAAACTGTAACTCCCATCAGCTCCTAGCTATAGAGACTGGCAACTGCTAGTGAAAGAAATGGCATCTGTGGTAAGGCTTCCTTAGAAGCCATATGCTTAACCTTCACAATTGTTCCCATGTGTTTGTGAATAGATAAACAAGTGTAACAGTACAGAGTTCAGATTACTATATGTTTTATAAACTTTGGTACGAATTAGCCTTTTGCCTGCTTGCACAGCTTGTTTTTGTCCCTTTGAATGAACCAGGAAACTAACTAGTTCATGCAAACTGGGAAACTGTGGTCAGTGGCTGTGAGGACAAAGAGAAATTAAAGCATGATTTAAAGCTGGTTCCATAACCTGGTTTGTTCTTGAACCATTCGTTGTGGTTTCCCAGTTTGGATGAAACAAGAAACTATAGTTAATGAACGACTTCCTGGTTTGTTTGTCCAATCGCACAAAGGATATTTGAACGAAGGGGCTGTTCATGTCTTGGGTTATTAAACTGCGAAAAAGAAGCAAGGCTCTTCCATTGTTTCCCTGTGTAGAGGGGCAGAACATCCTGACTGTGGGTTGTTTGTCCATTTCCCCTCTATACAGGAAACAACCATCTCACAGGTAAGACAAATGGTTACGTTTACTCCTTTTCTCAAGCTTTTTTATGAGACCCTCCCAAATTAATATACTGTATTACCTTACCAAAAACAAATTTCTATGCAATGAAATTACACTGTTGATCCCAGTATCTAATAAATGGAAATTAAAAATTGATGGTTTTTTGCAGCAGTATCTTTCTGTGCCCATCTGAATGATTCTGAAATGTTTATAAGCCATTCCTTTCTGGATGGTGCAGATTTTGAGTGTGCAGCCAATTAGAACAGACCTGTTGAATTAACCATGGGATTTTAAGTCAACACTTATATAAATGGCATTGATTCAATAGGTGTACTTTAGTGAGACTGGCAACAGTTTCACTAAATGAAACTGTCCCTAATGTGTCCTAAATGATTTTGAACAGAATGATTATGGCCACATGAGTGTGTGTAATATTGACAAGCAAAGAAGTGGGACTATTGGGTAATACTAGTCAATAGAGGAATACACACACACACACACAGTTGTGAATAATTTATTATATTCATAGCTATATCACCCATAAGTTGTAAAATTAGAACAGCAATATAAACCATTTGGGGCGGGGGGGTGGCCAATGGAAGGACTGTAAAAGAGAACTATATAATACAACTAAAATTTGTGACTTCGACAGTTTTGTGTCTGAGTCTCATTTTATATACCTTGGGAATTTCATGTTCTATAAAAGCAAGTGACATTTAAATGTCTCCATTAGATTCATGAGTCTGCATTAAGAGCAAAGAATAGAAGGCAAGTGGAAAAAAAGAAGCTGTCTCAGAGACGGATTCACTCAGCAGAAGTCGAGAGAAGCTGGAGAATGAAATCTTCTGGAGCAGAAAACCCCTGGATGACTGAATACATGAGGTGTTACTCAGCACGAGCTCGATGAGTCAAAAACCTGACTGGACCATCTTTTTTTAAAAAATTCAAAAACAGAGTTGGAAGTTAACTAGGACACTACAGCAAAATTCCAGACTAGTTATACAGGGTTTCTACAAATAGTTTTTACTAGGTAGTTTGCTACCTTTGTATTTTGGTTACTTATTGCAACAGGAGAGGAGAGAATTGCATCCTGAGGGGAACTGTTTGGCAGTAGAGCCTTGTACAACTTTCTTTCCAAAAAGAGGTACAGTATACGGTGATGTTTTCTTTTGACTTTCAGGTAGCAGGCTATAGAAGGCTGTACAAGGAACCCCTTTTTTAAAAAATGAAAGTACTAAAAAAAGGGTTTATTGATACTTATTTAGCCCACCTTCCATATTAAACTTCTCATTTCCAATCCATGTAAAATTACTTGCCTTTAAAACAAGTTGATAGTTCCCCCCCCCCCTCAGGATTGGGGCCCATGAGCCCTATAAATCAGTTTGCTGTAATTATATAAGGAGAGTTGTAGAGACCAATGCATTTTCTTATCATTTTAGTTAAACTTGCAGTAAGTTACATCAAGCCTGTACAACTTGTAAGCTGAATGTTCTTTGAGTAGGGATGGGAAAAATGTGACTCTCTTGATGTTGGATTGCAGCTCCCATTAGCCCTATCCAGCATAGCCAATGGTGAGCAATGGTGCGGGTTCCAGTGGGCCATGTATTCCCTCTCCATGGAATCCATTGTGAACTTCAGTAGGCCTATTAGTTGTTTCCTTCCTTTACAAAAACAGGATTCTCGAGCATCTGCTTGCTGTATCACAGCTATGGAGGCCTACTTATGGAGGTAGAAATGTGCTAGCTCCATCACAGCTGTCTCTCAAGGGTGGTTCTCTTGGAATCATTCTGGAATTCTGGAAATTCTCCCCAGCCTTTAGTAAATGTACAGTGGTAAATTTAAGTTTACATTCCAATTCTGGATTTTGTGACCCTCTGGAATCAGATTTTGGTGCAATAGATTAATAGTGTGCTCTGGTTGTTTTTAAACTGTATTTATTTGCTATCGTGAGCCCATTGTACCAAATGACAGATATAGACAATCATTAACTAATAGTAGAGATCTGTTCAGTAATGTGTGGTAAGCAACGTGGACTTGGTTCTGTGAACTGAGATCTTTTTTCCCCACTCTTTCCTTTGGGAGGAGATGTGGTGGTGGTATAATATTTCTTTCATCTAGATGGACTGAAATGTTTTGTAAACAGCTTTGTTAGGTAAGCATCTGCAATAGTGAAATTTTACTAATATTAGCATTCTGAATTGGACTTTTTTGCTAATCTGCTAGTGTACATTCTATGAGATACGTTCAGTACTCAGGTTGACTTGCAAATTTTCCTATACTTTTCAATTCTGTAACATATCCCCCTGTTTTCCTTTCCTAATAGTGAGATTGTGTAAATGTGAGGAAGAAGCCATTAGTAATCATGAGGATGTAACAAACAGTGACAGTTTGGAGCTTAGTCACATATTATGAGACGCCCTATCATGTATAATTTCATGCTCTAAACAGGCAGTTGTTAAGTGGCTTAAAACAACTTTTTTGGCTATAATAATTGTTCTTTTAGATCAGTATGGATCTGGTGGCATCAGTAATGAGATACTGCCCTATGGCAACCCCTGTGCAACTGCGACCTCAGTATCCATCTCTCAAAGGTCAGTTAACTAATTTAAAAACAAAACAGTGATCTGTAGGATTATATTCTGAAGGATGTGCCAGAAACTTTATAGTTAACCATAAACTGCCTCTTCTCTGGTTGTGACACATGATTTTGGCCCTGTATTGGTTTCAGCTTTCTGCTTTCCTTCCAACCATTAGAGACATCTCCTCAGGCTTTTTGTTGGCATTGCAGTACTGTACCTTGTTTTCTTTGACTGTTCTAGTGTTTCTTACCTTCAGTTTCCAAAATGAAAGACATTTAACAGGAAGATACATCCTTCCACCTGATGTTTAGGTGTGAGCTCTGTTGCTTATGTAAGCTAAGGGAGGCAATCTGCAGCCCTTCAGGTTTGCAAAGTACAAAATAATCTTTTTTGAGGGTTTTTAAAAATATGTTTCAGAAGATCCCAGTGAGGACAGAATATTCTCCATAGCCATGTTATGCTGACTGGTGGAGAGAGAGGGTAGAAAGAATTAAAATTGGATTGGAGGAAAGCCAGATGATCATGGAGGAAGACTTGGCTATGACATTTCTTCACAGATCACAGATTTTAATATATTTGTTATATTAATTCTCCTCCAAGAGCTACATGAAGGGCTTTCATGTCTTAAAGGGTGCTCTTCTTAGAATGTGTTTTGACTCCAGACGCTCTTCTTTTTAAAAGTACAATTCATGTTATCTGGCCAGTGAAAATTAGCTTTTTATAACCCAGTAGTGATTTATTTATTTCCTAACTTCTGCTCCAAACTGGAACTCAAGGTGTCTCACAAAACCTATAAAAAACAACAATCAAAAACTTGGTATCCACTGGACTTTGGTTCCAGGAGCCCACACAGATGTGTCCATTATATAAAACGGGTTTGCTTTTTGGAATTTTTAAAATAAACATTTTAAGTCTAAGGACCAACTGTACAATTATGGAAAGTTATATTAAAACATAATTGAATAAAGGAGAAACTTCAAACAACCATCGATTTTAAAAAAAACCTGTATCATCTTGTGGGATAGCTTACACATACTGGAAAAGGGGTATGCATATCCAAATTTTAAGTTGCTATAAATTACTGTTATTTCTCATTTGAAAAGCTTGTGACTGTTGTTTTGGAGGATCCTTTCCAAAACGATTGAATAGCCACTACAGCCAAAAACAATTCTGGGTTTGCACTCTTTGGCAATTGTTATGTTGTGTGGTTTCACATGTGTGATGAAACAGTGGTGGATATGTTTACATTATTTGTGTTTTTAGTATCATGTACAAAGGGGCATGTACACCTCACCTGAATCATCTGTTTCTCACTTCTCTGCAATAGAAAAAGTATGAAGCAGCAAACCAAGAGCCAGGAAATAGTGACTAAAGCTATTAGTACAAATAATAAATACAAGTGAAGGTCAGGTAGACATGAACCCTAACAGTAATAAAGGACAGCACACACTTTAAAGAAGCCAAATGCATTTTGAAGTGTGTCAACTTTTTCAGTGGCCATTTAAAAAATAAAAGCAAATTTGAGTCAAGAGGCAAGTCAGTACAGTTCTCATACTGCAGAGAGCCAATGTGGTGTAGTGGTTTGAGTGTTGGACTGTAACTCTGGAGATCCACATTTGAATCCTTGTTTATCCATGGAAATCTGTGGGCAAGTCTTCAGAGGAAGGCAAAGGCAAACCCCCTCTGAACTAATCTCACCAAGAAAACCCAATGATAGGGTCGCTGTAAGTCAGAAATGAGCTGGAAAGCATACAGCAACAGCGAACACCACTCATCCTCACCAGTCATTGCCTCACAATGAGGAAGGGAGGAAGAGTGTTTATTATTTTGTATGGCACCTTAGATCATAGATTTTACTATTGCCTTTAATAAGAATTTCATGCAACAAGGGGCTTAATTTATTGGCCACAGAAGGCACACATCTGGCTTGTTTCTAGGGTTATTTGTCTTATGTGGAGATTCATGGCTAGCTGACCTTTAGTTGTGTATGACCATGTATACCTCGTGCGTTAAATAACTTATTTACAACAAATCAGGTGGAGCTGCCCCATGTGTGAATTATTGGATGTTTCCTTTTAGCATGTACATATTTTCGGTTGGTCAAATGCTCATAAATTTATTCTAAAGTTGTATTTATTATTTGTACTATATATGTATGCTTTATTTATTATTTCCTTATTCTTTTGCTTTGCTAGTTGTTAGATCTGAGTCAAAGAGGTCTCCTCCTAAAGGTGGAGTAGAAAATATCTGAAGTCCTGAGTCTAGTTTCCTTCCATACAGAGTTAATACCTCTGTGCCTAATGAAATAGAAATAGAGACACTGTCATGAAATAAACAGATTGTTTTGCAGTCTTCCCTCTCTTTGCCAGCTCTTCAGGACACTTGTATTATATGTTTGTGGCTCTTCTGTTTCCACTAAATTTGGACCAGTACATCCTTCAGCTGTGAAATGCATGAAACATATATGGATCAAGGACACTTTGACAGTTGCAGTGCAGTTAGAGCTTATCTTTTCCAATATGACATATTTTTGTCAAATTAATGATAATGTGAAACTGTAATATCGTGCAATAGCAAAGTATGCTTCTCTGTGTTTGTACTGCCACATGTTGTTCACAGCACAATTAAATAACCCTAGTAGAGAAAATTCCCATTTCTCTCTTTTAAATGCGATATTTATAGGTAAATAGTGCCTGACTGATTATGGTTTATACAGAGATTTCTGTTTGCCCCTAAAACCTAATGGATTGTCCTATTGGCAGCTATCTCTTTTATGGTTAATTACTCAGCTACAGTGCATCAGAAGATTTTTTAAAATTTCAGAAATATTCTAAAATCGACCAGCAGGATGCAGCCTTTTCCTCCTTTCCCAAACTCAGAAGACTGACATGGTATGTATGAAAAACAGAAGACATTTTTCAGCTTCATATTGATAAGACTTGTAGTCAGGCATTTAACTTAAATTTATATGGCAATTTAACCAACATATTACTGTTTCCATTTTAAGGTAAATGTAATTTGGGTTAGATTTTTTAAATCTTATTAGCAATTAACATGTTAGACGTTTCTGCTAACTTTACTATCTTTGAATTAGCTGAACCAACATATTGGTTCGCTACCTTGAAAAAACCAAGCTAAACCCAAAGAATAAACAGTGGGGTAGTGACCAGACCAAATGAGACAAAAATCTTTCAAGTGTGCCTGTTTGAGGCCCAGGTCCTTATTAGCAAGTGGTGAATGGCAATAAAGCCATATATTCAGCCAGTCTCTGCTCTTATATGTAATCCCTATAAAGAAAGGGGTTAGGGAAGGTCAGAGATAAAGGGAAGCTGCCTCACTTCACTGTCCTGAGCACTGAAATCACTTTAGAGAAAAGCTGGAAAAAATTAAGCTTGAAGCAATATGTGACTTAGAATGTGTTTTAAAATAGCACTTGTTTTCTAATGTTTTTGTGTTCTTTCTATTTAATTGTACTGGCCATGACTTTGTAAATGTGAATAAAACTGATTTGAAAAATTATTTTTAACAATTTCTTGACAAGTCTGACAGATTTAACTGGATATCCTCTAAAGATATGTTGTATCGGTCTCATTATTCCAAGACATTACTGAACTGCCATAGTTAAGAAATGATCCAGACTACAGAAACTAATGTTAAGCTGCTGGCAGATAAAAATAAAACATATTTATGTCATTTTCATAGGAAGGCAACCGCTTCCCTAATTTTGCTAGAAGCCTTTCAGAAATAAAGTGAATACTCCTGCTATAAGAACAGAAAAAGACCAGATCCAAGGTCATATGAAGGATTAATGTGTCCCCCTACTATTCCATAGTTGCCCACCTTGTGCTGGGGGGCAGGCAGTAATATTACTAGCAGAAAAGCCATTTAATATCATTTAGTTTAATTGCTTTATGGATTCTCAGTGCTTCACCTAGATGATTTTAGACCCCTCTAGCTTCCATGAAAGTGTTTACAAGACCAAAGCAAGTGAACCTCAAAAATTAGTTCCCATAAATTCACACTGAGCCTAGAAACCTTTTTGTGTCATTCTAGTTTAGAAAATGCAGCAGCTGTCCATAAATAATACAAGGATGTTTTCTATGTTGCCAAGTACTAGGAAAGAAGCATAGAAGTGCTAGGTAGGCAGTGTGTTTGTTTTTCTGGAAAATTTTGAACTGGAAAGTTTTCCAGTGTCTGTAAATGAAACAGGATCCAATTTAGCTCATTGGTTTGTATTTCGTAATTAAAATGTCCCAACAGCCTGTAAGCAAACGGAAATACCCAATTAGGAAAAAGATCACAATGTCATTTAAATGTTATACAGTCGCCCCTCCATTTTTGTGGGGGATCTGTTCCATTGGTTTGAATGGCAGTGTGTCTTATTTTGTCCCCTTCTGTTTGCAAACGGGCAAGAGATGTGGATTTTAAGTCCATGAAAACAGAGGGGCAACTGTATTTTTAAAATTATAAGCTCTGTGGAAATTATTTTTATTAGAATATTTTCCCAACCATCCAGGTATATACCACAACCCACGGGTCGCTTCCTCAGTCCGTCACTGCCAATTCAGACCCTATCAGTTTATATGTAAATTGGAAAGAATCACATTTTCTTACATTGACTATCATTTGTCATCTTACCTCCCATTCCCCGTTGTAGAGATCCTATTAGATCATATTGCAATCCATTTTTGTTCTCATAACTCTAATTTATAGTCAAAAGCAAACTTTGTCACTTACTCCCCTCTTAATTTCAGGAGTGTTATCTACACTGCACAGTTACAGTAGTCTGATACTACTTTAATGGTCATAGCTATTTCTATGGAATCCTAGGATTTGTAGCTTAGAGCAAGACCTAACATTCCCTTCAACAGAATGCTAGTCCACTTTGCTGAACACTAAGGTTCTCTTAATAGCTCAAGAAACTACATATTCTGAGATTGTACAGAATGGAAACATTATTGTTAAAGTGGTATCACGCTTTTATAAGAGCACAGTGCAAACACTATTTATAAACAATTTAAAAAGCACTGGTCCCAATACAGATCCCTCAAGAGTAAGTTCAGACAAACAATGCCTACTAAATCACTGTGCAAAAGCCAAGCTTGCTTTGTATTGTATTCACATCTATTGAGTTTTATGGGATGTTTTTAAGAAATTGTTTTTTTTAATTGAACAATTAAACAAAGGAAAAAATCTACAGAATATTTTCGACCCCAGATCCCACCAGGTCTACGCAGCTCTAGAACATTCAGATGGTTCTGTACAGGTACAAGACCTATTTGTGAGGCACAGAGACAATGAAGAAGAAAAGTACCCTAACGCAACCACAAAGCTGAGAATGCACTGCACAATCCTGTCAAGGACTGTGGCCATTGTTTGACATTTTTTATTTTTCTGCAGTAGAGAATAACAGTGATTTGCTGAATAAAAGACGTTCTGTGCTCTATTATGTTTAGCCATCAGTTGAAAGCTCAGATCTAATTGCAACTAAGATGTATATTGATCGCTTGTACAGTAGCACTCAGCAGTCAATTAACAGCAGCTATATAAAGGCCTGAAAACTCTCCAATAATAATGTAGAGGCAAGTGATCAGTTACGTACATGTTAAGAACAGGAAAGATTTCTAGTATCTCTATTTGCCTCCAAGTTAGCTGGAGGAAACTGAGGTAAGCATAAATTTTAATACATTATCAAATAGTCTGTAAGGTGTTTTTTTTTAAAAAAATTCTGAATAAACATACAGTATATTAAGGCAAATAAAGACTGCAGCCTTATGATAACTCAGAACTGATAAGGATTCAGAATGGGGAAATACTACACATCAAGATAACCTAAATAAATATGTAGTGCAGTGCAATTTATCAATAATCAGATTCTAATAGCAGAATGGACAGGTTGCTTACCTGTAACAGTATTTCTTCGAGTGGTCATCTGCGAATACATACAAATGGGTTTCACTGCGCCTGCGCAGTGCTGCTCGGAACCTACTGGAATCACTGGGCAAAGTTTACTTTGCAACATATAGAAACTTTTTGGCGGTAACTCCGCCCACCCGTTATAAGGCCCCTGCCTTCCCGCTCTTTTCCCCAGTTCCGCAATTTTTCCGCCAAGCAGGCGATGGAAAGAGCCAATGAGAGCAGGACACTGAGGGGACGGACGGGTGGGATTTGTATGTATTCGCAGATGACCACTCGAAGAAATACTGTTACAGGTAAGCAACCTGTCCTTCTTCGTGGTCTCTGCGAATCATACAAATGGGTTTAGACTGACAAGCTAAGGTATGCGACGGAGGGAGTGTCCTGAGACCAAAGCTATGGTGAACCAAGGGTATATTTATTACAATAAAAACACCTTGAACCATAAAAGAGTCAGTCTTTTTTGTTCATGCACAGATCAAATAGCAATAACGTTGCTAAACCTGAGGAGGGAACAGAGGTCATGCAAGACCGATCCCCTAGAACTTGTGCAAACCAACATTCAACAAAATGTAAACAGTGTCAACTGTACAACACAAACATCAGTAGTGCAATCAATGCAACCCTGAAACCAACACAGCCCTCCCGAAAGCTGCGTCTCGGATGGCCCTGGTGTCCAACCTATAATGCTTGATGAAAGTCAGAGGTTGGGACCAGATAGCAGCCTTGCAGACATCCTCCAAAGGAATCCCCGACAGGAATGCAGAGGATGCTGCCATTGACCTTGTGGAATGAGACCGAACCCTGCCAGGGAGAGGTTTGCCCAACAGTTCATAGCAGAGGTGGATGGTACCAGCCACCCATTTGGAAAACCTCTGCGCAGACACAGACAACCCTTTCTTCGGTTCCGAGTAGCATTGGAAAAGTCTCTCGGACCGACTGGAGGCAGCAGTTCTGTCCAAATAAAACGCCAGTGCTCTCCTGACATCAAGAGAGTGCAGGTGTCGCTCCGTATCCGAAGTCGGGTTGGATGCGAGGGTAGGCAACACAATGTCCTGACACATGTGGAAGGCAGACACCACCTTCGGTAAGAAGGTAATGTCCGTACGGAGGACCACCTTGTCCTTGTGGAACCTCAGAAATGGCTGATCTCTCTGTAAAGCACAGAGTTCGCCCGCACGGCGGGCAGAGGTGATGGCCACAAGAAAGGCGGTTTTCCAAGTCAATAGTCTCAAGTCCGCTGTGGCCATCGGTTCAAAGGGCTTGGATTGGAGGGCGGACAGTACCGACTCCAAGCTCCAAGCCGGTGTTGGTACCGACACAGGTGGGTACAGGTTGACACAACCCTTCAGGAACCCCTTCACCAAAGGGTCCTTGAAGAAAGAAACCCTCCCCCCGAACTGGTATTTAGCACAGATGGCAGACAGGTAGCACTTGATGGATGTGAGGGACAGCCCCTCATCCAAAAGTGCCATCAAAAACTCCAGCACCACTGGAGTGGACACCTGTGCAGGAGACAAGCCCTTTTGGTCAAGGAAGAGGCAAAATCTCCATTTCAGGGCACAGGACCGCTGGGTGGAAGGTTTCCTCGCAGCCAGGATCACTGTCCTCACTGCCTCCGGCAGGGCAGTCAGGGCTGTATCCTCCAGGCTACCAGCGGCAGGCTCTCGATGTCCGGGTGGAGAATTCATCCGTCCTGGATCGACAGCAGGTCCGGACGAGGGTCGAGGCGGAGGAAGCATCTCCTGGAGAGGTGGAGAAGGGATGCGAACCACGGCTGTCTCGGCCACCACGGGGTGATCAGGATCGCATGCGATCGGTCCGTTGTCATCTTGGACACCACCCTGATAATGAGAGGGAACGGGGGGAAGGCGTAGAGGAGCTCCCCCGTCCAGAGGAAAGCGAATGCGTCTCCGAGGGATCCGTCCAATCGCTTCCTGGAGCAGAACTGGGGACAGTGGTTGTTCCATCTGGTCGCGAAGAGGTCGATCCGGGGGGTCCCCCACCAGTCGAAGAGGTCGCTGACCGTCTCGGGATGGAGCCTCCACTCGTGGCACACCGATGGAGATCTGCTGAGGCGGTCTGCCAACTCGTTGTCCTCCCCGGGAAGATGAATCGCCTGGAGGAGGACGCGTCTCTGGATGCAGCAGTCCCAGATGCGGAGCGTGAGGTCGAGCAGGGTCTTGGACCTGGTACCACCTTGCTTGTTGATGTAATACATCATGGTGGTGTTGTCTGTCCTCAGGAGGACCACCCTTCCTGTGACAGCAAACTCGAACGCCCTCAGTGCCTTTTCCACTGCGAGCATCTCCAAAGTGTTGATGTGGAGGAGCTTGTCTTGTGCAGACCACCTGTCTTTGACGACGAGGTCGAGCAGGTGGGCGCCCCATCCCTCCAGGGATGCATCGGTTGTCAGAGTCAGCTGCGCCTGTGGCTGATGGAAAGGCATCCCGGTGCAAACGTTGGAGCTGTCTAGCCACCATCTGAGGGAAGCAGCCACCGGTCTCGGTACCGTGAGCCACTTTAACGGAGGGTCCTCCAACAGAGAGAAGGCGGAGAGGAACCAGGATTGGAGAGGCCGAAGACGAAGTCTTGCCCAAGGGGTGACGAATGTCGTCGATGCCATGTGGCCCAGGGCGACCTGGACGTCTCTGGCTCTCACCCTTCTGTGGGAGATGCACGGCCTGAGGGACGCTGTCAGGGCCTGAAACCGATCCGGAGGGAGGAAGGCCAAGCAGTTTTCGGAGTCGAGGATGGCCCCGATGAACTTGACCTGTCTGGTCTGTGTGAAGTGGGACTTTTCCCTGTTGACGACCAGCCCGAGGGAGTCCAAGAGGTGCAAGGCGAATGAGACTGCCTCCTGCAGCTCGCCTTAGGATTCGGCTGCAAACAGCCAGTCGTCCAGGTAGGGAAATACCATGAAGCCCTTCTGATGAAGGTATGCCACCACCGGTGCCATGCACTTTGTGAAGACTCGTGGAGCCGTGGCCAAGCCGAAGGGAAGAACGTTGTAATGGTACGAGGTGGAGCCGACAGCGAAGGCGAGGAATCTCCGGTGGGACTCTCGGATCCCGATGTGGAAGTAGGCGTCCTTCAGGTCGACGGTCGCAAACCACAGGCCCTGGTGGAGCAGAGGCAGAATGGAAGCCAAGGTTACCATTCGAAAGCGACGGTAGTCAAGGAACAAGTTCAATTGTCTCAAGTCCAGGATGGGCCTGATGCCCCCATCCGCTTTCGGTACCGTGAAGTACCTGGAGAAAAAGGCCCGAGGACATTGGTCGGGCGGCAAAGGGGAGATTGCCCCTTTACCAAGCAAGGCGCGCACTTCGTCGAGAATGGTGTCCGAGGGGGGAGTGGACATGAAGGCTCCAGTTGGAGGGAGCTCTTGGAACTCGAGGGCATAACCCCTGCGGACGATGTTGAGAACCCACGAGTCCGATGTTATAGAGGCCCAGGTGTTAACAAAGGGCCTCAAAATGTCCAAAAAGAAGAGGGGTGAAGGAGAGACGAAGCGTGCTGCGTCCCTTCAGGCTCTCTTCTTCCCCTGGTCGGTGTCCTGCCGGCGGGACTTGCGGTACCGAGGCGGGAAGTTGCGACGGCCAGAGGAGGAGGAAGACTGCGAGGGGAAGCGGTGTCTCTGGGAGCCCTCTTGCTGGGGCTGCCGATCCCGGGAGAAGGTCCCCTGTGACTGACCTTGTGGTTGCCACGGGCGCTGACGCTTCCGGAACGGAGAGGCCGGTGCCGAAGACATGCCGTGCTTCTTCGCCGCCGCCTTCATCCTGAACTTGCGGTTCAGGCGGTCGTCGGTCTCTGCGTGGAAGAGCCCGGTCCCGTCGAGCGGCATGTCCTCGATGGCTGCCCTGACCGTAGGGTTGAGGTCGGAGGCCCTCAACCAGGCGTGGCGTCTGAGTGCCATGGACGCGGACATGGCCCTCCCCGCGCAGTCTGCCATATTCCTGGAAGTGGTGATGAGCCAACTTCCAATGGAATGAGCCTCGTCCCTGATCTCCACCAGCTGCCTCTGGATGTCATCCGGGACGTCTGGGACGAGGGGGGGGAGATCCGTTCCATGAGGGTCTGGATGTAGGCCCCCATGCAGGCAGTGTAATTGGCAGCCTTGACTCCGAGGGCCGATGCCGAGTAGGTCTTTTTGGCCAGTCCATCTATCTTTTTCGCCTCCCTGTCGACAGGGGAGGTCGCCTGCTTCGGGACAAAACTATGTTGGGCTCCCTCGACAATCGCAGAGTTTGGCCTCGGGTGGTCGGCCAACCAGGGGCAGCTCGCCGGAGCGACTCTGTAGAGCGACTCAACCTTGCGGGAGGGCGCCAAGAGGGTGGCCGGGGAGTCCCAGGACCTCTTAACGATGGTCTGGAGCGAAGGAAGGAGAGGCAGGCAAGGCGGAGTAGGCACTCGTCCGTGCACCCGACGCTCTACCGGGTCCTCCGCGTCGTCTTCCGGAGAGGCGAGCTCGATGTCAAGAGCTCTCGCCATCTTGACGACGTGCTCGGTGAAGGACCGGACGTCGTCGGACGGGGAAGACGGCTCGGGATTGTGCATCCTCTGGGGCGAGGCCGACCCCGAGAGGACATCCTCGTCGGAGGGGGCTTCAGACCTGAGCAAGGGATCCTCGTCGGAGTCCAAGTCAGAAGAGAGGGGGTCTGTCACTCTGACTTGAGATCTCGGGCGGGTTGGAATGAAATCCGTCGAGGACCGCGAACGCCTGCGAGGTGGAGATGGAGATCTCTCGAAGACGGACACAGTCGGGACCGGTCTCGACGAGGTGCCGTGGCTTGCAAGATGGGGGTTCAGTCTGGTGAACTCCCTCACCGCCTTGTCCTCCGAAACTGAGACGTAGTACCGGCCAGACTGAGAATCGAAGAACAGGTCCGGTATCTCTTGTCTGCGGGGCCGATCATCGTCGTTGTCGGTCCCAGCGTCGGAGGGCGACCGGTGTTCAGGCGAGTGAAGAACAGTGTCTTCCGTCCCGTGGACAAAGTCCATGGTGGGCTGCGGTGGCGTGTCCGGTACCGGAGTGCGCCGACCCCCTGGCACAGGTTCCGGATCGCGCGGAGCCTTCGAGGTGGAAGCGCGGCCCTGTTTTGTAGGGGAGCGCTTCTTATCCTTTGCCTTCGGCGGGTCGGATGCGGGCCGATCCTTGGAAGGCTTGGACTTCTTCGGGGCAGGATCACGACCCGACTTGTCATGGTGTCTCTTCTTCCCAGACTTGGGGACCTCTTCTGCCGGGAAGAAGGGGTTGTCCGGGAGGTCCAGGAGGACAGCGGCCGCTGCCGACGAGGAAGGCCTTGGGGACTTTGTCCCTTCCACAGGCCCAGCCAGCTCTTTTGGCTTCGGGGCATGGCGCGATGCCTTGGAGGATGAAAACGAGGCGAGGTGGACCTCCGGCTCGGTAGCCTTCTTCGGACGCAAGCCCTCCGATTTCCCCGCCGGTTTGGAGGTCAGCTCGGTACCCTCAGTCCCCGAGGACTTGTGGGGGAGCTTGGAGGGTTCGTCGGTGGCACTGGGCGGTTTGGAGCCACGGGCCACATCGGAGGTGGTGGAAGGGGTCCCGGCCGGGACACACACCACGCTGGGAACAGCGGTTCTCCCAGATCCGACACTGGACACACTGGCCCGAGAAGATGAGGTGGGGGGCGCCGAAGGCGGGACAGAAGATGACCGCGAACCTCCCTCTTGCACCTTTCCCATGGCAATCGCCGAAGTGAGCCGGGACTCACGGTTTTTCCGGGCCTGGGACGAGAGGGATCTGCAGAGCAGGCAGGCCTTGGTGTCATGGTTCTTGCCCAGGCACAATAGGCAGGAGGAGTGCGGGTCTTGGACGGGCACCTTGCCCCCGCAAATGTCGCACTTTTTGAAAGGTGCAGGCATTTCCAAGGTCGACAAGCCAGAGGGGAATCCAAAAACGAGGTCAACAGTCCAAAAGTCCGAAGTTACCAGGGGCGGGAGACAAAGAATGGTCAAGAGTACAGTCCGAGGTCAAAAAGCGAAAGTGATTCCAAGCAAGCAAGCAAGCAAGCGAAAGTTCCCTAAAGCAGCTAGCGCGGTGGAAAAAAGGAACTGGGGAAAAGAGCGGGAAGGCAGGGGCCTTATAACGGGTGGGCGGAGTTACCGCCAAAAAGTTTCTATATGTTGCAAAGTAAACTTTGCCCAGTGATTCCAGTAGGTTCCGAGCAGCTCTGCGCAGGCGCAGTGAAACCCATTTGTATGATTCGCAGAGACCACGAAGAAGAAGTTTATATTCATTAATACTGATTTTTGTCCTGTTATTTCAACACATTGGAAAGAATATTCAATATCAGGAAACTCTAATAGTCTCCAAATAAAAGAATCTTGTTATAACACACTTAGATGTCATGTGCTTATCTTCATTACAAAGTGCCAAATTGCTTTAGTTCAGCAACTCACAATGTAGAGCCTGTGAATTTGCTGAATTTAAAATATTTTTTTCAATGTTAGGTTCAGAGGGACTGCCTTAGACAGAAGTTTGTGTTGCACATAATAGATGCTATTTTGAAAGAGTAACTGTAAGAAGAGGCTGATCTATCAGTAAATAAGCCTCCATTGACACCACCCAAGCTGTCCACAAGTCTGCTAAATGGCTGAAAAGAAACTTTTAATACATTTAAATAAAACATTTTATTTCATTATTTCCAGTAACATTCCTCTGGTGACAATATGCAACATAATAAAAATATTTACAGTAAAGAAACCATGCACTTTAAGCTTGTTAATGAATACAGTACTATGTAAATGTAGTCTCATTTTTAGAAGCACTTAAGAGCAAGTAATACTGTCTTGAGATTCAATAATACTTCTTAAGCTCCTGGAGTGTATTTATGTAACAAAGACATTATAGGCAGCAATCTAGAACACTCAAATTGCACCCAAACTGACAGTGCATCTAGCAACAGTGTGCTCAATTGCAGCTGCAGTTTTTACAGCCCTGAGAATGGAATTACACATAGTACTGCAAGGGAAACACAGGGTTCTAAATCACATGATTCCCCTACAAAGAGCGGAGAAGCATCTGCAGGAAATTTTTCATTTTCTGCTTTCCTCAACTCCCAAATCAAGCTATACAAAATCAGCCTAATTATCTGAGGCGAAACAAATGGGAGGGATCTATAAGGGAGAATCTGACAAGCATAAGGAAGAATTCCCATATCAAATCTTTTGCTGAAAATACTTCCCACCTCTGTATTTGTCAATTTGCAGATAGTGTGTAAGAACTGTGTGCAGACATAATAATCAAGTCTATCTGTCCTTATAGTGTGCATGCGCATCTCCCTACAAATTGCCTGTCATGGAGACCCATGAATTCCATAGGGTTTTCTTGGGCAAGGAATACTCAAGAGGTGGTTTTGCCAGTTCCTTCCTCTGAAATCTAGCCTACAGCACCTAGTATTCGTTGGCAGTTTCACATCCAAATACTAACCAAGGCTGGCCCTGCTTAGCATCCAAGACCAGATGAGATCTACAATCCATCAGTGGATCTCAACCTTCAGTTCTTCAGATGTTTTGCCCTTCAACTCCCAGAAGCCCCAATAAGCACAGCCAATATTCAGGGATAAAATCACCACCCCAAAACAAAATTGGAGGGCAAAAGGTTGAAAACCGCTGCTACATGTATTTCTCCAGAAGGATGTCCCACAATGATCAAAATGGCATTACATCCAGGTACACATTAGAGCAGTGCTTCTCAATTATTTTCTGTCATGCCCCCCCTAGGAAGAAGAAAACATTTCGCACCCCCCCGTGCGACTGTAAATAGTATTTGTCTATAAAATTGTTATAAGTACACCTCTGCATAACAGAGCCTCGCGCCCCCCTTTACGGAGCCTCGCGCCCCCCCTGGGGGGCCCGCCCCACTATTTGAGAAAGGCTGCATTAGAGGATTGTAGAGTTATGACAGAATCTTGTTAGTACCCAAGTAGTTGTCCCTTTCCCAGGATCATGTACTGGAACTGAGGGAAGCCACACAAATCTGCCGGTTCTGAGCATTCGTTTTTCCTATGCCTCACCTGTTCTGTTCACAGCTTTTTTTTTCTCCTGCTGTCCCTATCTAAGGGGCAAAGCAGACTGGCAAAAAATGTCAGCTTTGGGGTGGTGTGGGGGCATGGTGTATGCATGCCGTATGTCTCAACGCTGCTCTCAAGCCAGCATCATGCCACCCCGCTGGCCACACAGCAAATGTCATCACAGCATTTCTGCAGGATGGCATTTACATGTGCCACAGAAATGCAGAAAAACCACCAGTGGTGAAAAAAATGGCTTTTTGCCAGCTCAAAAAAAAGCAGTTTTTTCTGCTTCTTTTTGAGCTGGCAAATAGCCATATCAGGGCCATGGCATGCCGTTGTTGCAGCCCCAATCTAGCCCTCAGAAGGGTGGTGGGAAGCCACTCCTTTGGGGCAGTCTGTTTTTCTCCCAACTCTGTACAATTACACCAGTGTAATGAACCAGAAGTATTATGCCTTGACAGATCAGTAATTCAAGAAATCGCAACTACCTTCAAAAATGTATTTTCTTTTAGTCTCAGCTAGGGTGGGTTATACAATTTCTTGATTAACTGAGACAGACTAATAAGAGATGAGCTTATATCTGCTTTTGCACTAATAAAGCGGGGGAGAAGCAGAGGATACAGGACTCTCTCAGAAGGAATGCACAGGACCAGAACATACTCTACAAACAGTAAGAGCAATCCAGCCTACTAGACAAAGAGTACTAGCAAAAGGGAAGAAAGCCAGCTTCTGTGCAGTGGGTGTCTGAAATCATCTGTGCTGTAGCTGTTATGTTTTCACTATACAGTGGTACCCCGGGATACGAAAGCACCGCGTTACGAAATTTCCGGGATACGAAAAAATTCCATAGGAAAAAACTGTTCCGGGTTACGTTTTTTTTTTCGGCTTACGAAAAAATTTTTTGGTGCTTTTCGGCGCTTTTTCGCACGAAATCGCGGCTTCCAGCGCTAGTGCCTATGGCTTTTTCGGCTTGCGAACGATTTCGGGTTACGAAGGGCGCCGCGGAACCAATTAATTTCGTAACCCGGGGTACCACTGTACCTCATCTGCTTATCAGAGTTGTATGGCATTTTCACGTCCTAGTACACACCATTTTTAAGGCCGAGAGAGAACATGATAGTATTTGTTTCCAGATCACCTCTCATAATATTACTGTAGCAGGTGAGAAGAAATTGATGTTGTATCACACAACTAAGTATAACAGCAAAGTGTAGGATAACTGCACTGCAGGTACCTTTTTTGGACTAAACTACTATTTTGTTCAAAATGAAGAGTGATGCAACACCTGCCTTTAAATTCCCTTCAATTTAAACAAAAGACTGTGACAGTGACAATACAGTCCTCCCTCCATTCTCACAGACTTGGGATCCATGTTCCTTGACTATCCATGGGAGGTGAATGAAGGGGGTTAAAATGGAGCACACCTCCATTCAAGCCAATAGGGCTTGAATATGCACATTTTTCCGTTTCCGCATGGGAGGATATGGAATAGATTCTCCACAAAAATGAAGTACTGTACTTATAAATTGAAGGATGAGAGGAAGGAGTAGTGGAGTCAGTGGAACTTACAAGTTATATTAAAAACACTAGCTATGACTGTGTCTTATGGATACCTACCCTCCAAGCTTCTTTGGAATTGATTTTGATATGAGTAGATGGAGCAATAGAAAGCACATTATAAAAATGCCACGCATTGAATATTCCCTCAAGTCAATTCTGAATTACCATAAAATATCCATGCTGTGTACCTTACATACCCATGCAGTGAACCAAATACACACCGATACAGAAATTGCATGCTAGCCACTTTGCTTTCATTGCTTTACTGTAAACCAGTATCTATCTTATCTTCAATTCCATCCTCGTACACTACAACACTGTACTGTGTTAACTTTTTTCTTCCATATTAACTTTTTAATGAATTGTCCCTTATCAAGAAGGCTTGTATTGATCTCAGAGCACTCCAGTGCCCATTTTCAGTACTAAAGAACATCCTGTCTGCAAGTTATTCAATCTGTTCAACTCAATCAGAAAAAAAAAGGTCAACTCACCATGTCAAAATCAAAGTTTCTATATTGTGAAAGGCAAAACAGATAGGATGCCCCAAAATGATCTCTCTCCCAACTTGTATTTGAGAAACACTGCAAATCTGAACAAACTTCTGCTCCTGTATTAACCTGTTAACAGCTCATGTAGTCATGTGAGGCTCTGCTCTGAGTACCATGACCAGTGAAAGTTAAGTGGATGACTCTAAAAATCTGCAAGAGGCCATTTTATTTTACACATATACCTATTTCACCAAAATCAATGTGTCATATACCAAGGTGAATCTATGCGACTCTCAATTCTCTTATTGAATATCATGAAAGCAGAGGGCTGTTTCTCTTTCACAGTGGCATGGAAAATCTGCATGGAAAGAGGGATCTTTGTGCCAGTTTATTAAGTCCATTTCAAAGATCCCAAATGTGGACAAATTGCTGCCATTTAAAGAGCTGTACTTCTAGATTACAGAGTTGAGGAAGTCAGTAGTACTTTGTAAACATGGCAGATTGAAAAGTCTTCTTTTTACAGAGGAGTATAACCTGAAAAGTCATATATATAGAATGTTTAATTTAAAAAATCATAGTGGTGATTCACAATACGGCTCTAAAACAGCAAAACAAGAAGGCATTATCTTTCACCCAAAACATATTGTTTCAGTTAAAATCTATGATGTAAAAAATAGGAATTTCCCAAGATAATATCAGACAGCAGTAAGCTCTCAGAGTTCACAACTGTATTTTGTAGCCTATGCTTGACAAAATGATTGAAATACATTGAAGAATAGTCAGGAAACAGGATGGCTATGTTTCAATAAAAATTGTCTTCTCAACATGGCTAATTAATGAACTTATGATCTAACAATTTTTTCAAAAAATAAAATAAAAATAAATCATGTAAGTGCCTTGTAGAATGTGGCAAATAAAATGCTGACAATCAATGCCAGTAGCTTTCAATGTCATCTCATAAATAGAAGCTATTGTACAAAAAAGCCCAAAACATGATAATGCCTATCAAAGTTAAAATTTTAGTTTAAAAAACAAACAAACAGCTGTTAGTGCAATATTATGTCAGTATATCATGCTTTGGAAATTTAATGTTGACATTTTATATACACAGGATACAGAAATAAGATAATGAACAAAAATATGCAACAGAAAACATTTACATACAGGCATTTTAGTATTGTCCACTGCATTATCAGATGTTCTTTTCTGCAGTCTTTTTATGTCAAATGCACACTTCTGGAAGCCATTCCACAGAACTTTTTCTTTTTTTAAAAAATACCATATGTAGTCTGCTTGGTTGAATCAAAAAGGAGTTCTAAAATTGCAGAGCCTTGAAGCAATGGCAGTTGTTTAATGAAACATCATTTGCAAAGGCAGCTGGGGAAAAAATAAATAAAGGACATACAGTATTAAGAAATTTAGACCTCAATCCTATGCACACTTGTTTAGGAATAAGCACTGATGAATTCAACAGGATATACCTCTATGAGAAAAAATTGATCTAGCTGTTTCTCATTCAAAATAACAAGAGAGGCAACTTGTCTCAAGATGAAAGCAAATGTACTTACAGACATGTTTTTGAACTAAATGTTAAGAAAACTACTGGCACAATTTAGGTCACATATGTCATTTATCACTGACCATGCAGGTTGTCAACTCCGTAGTATCAACTAAACTTTTTTTTTAAAAAAAATGTCTGTAAGACGCATTTGCTTTTTCAGTTTTACACTGAGTGGAATACAGGAGGATTTGCCTGCAAACACCCATTCCCACAAAATTTGTCTGAAGCTGGGGGGGGGGGGCACTGCAACAGTAAAGGATACAGCCTTATCTGTCCTCAACAAAGTTGATTACCTGAGACACTGTTGGGAAGAAACGGAAAGACTTCTGTGGAATGTGATAAGCAACAAAAACTCAGCTATCCATGTAAAACACGAGAAGTTCCAACACCCTTCTGTCTCTAGGGTGGATGAAAAGGAACTAAGACCCAATACAGTATGGGAAAGTTTCTGGAGGTTTGGATAGGTCTGCAAGAGGGAGGATTCTTTGCCATACTAGCACTACAGTTTTCAGCTACAACTGATTTAGACCAGTATTTCCAATATCCTTCATCCTGTTGGCTTCTTTCTTCTTCTTCGTAATAACAAAGGCACCCCAAATTTCTAACACTCACCCTTTTCCTTAAGGCGTGTTTCATTTGTCGCCTACTTCTAACAGCCACATTCTTGAACACTCTGAGCTTGTGCTCTACGTGGAGACCTCAGCTGTCTCAAAGCAGCATCTCCATACTGAATACCTGAGCCCATCCTTTCTGGATCCAGTTCACCTGATAAAACAGGAAACAATGCATTTGTATCACATAAACTAGCCATATGACTTATTTTTAAAAGATGCAGCTTTAATTCAAAATTGTTCTCTTAAAGTTTATTACTGTTAAAACTGAATTTAGTCTGAATATTATTTTTAAAAATAGTGCACAAATCTATATTTTAAAAAGGACAACAAAATCAACGTTCCAGTTTATAAGAGAGTCCAGTTGACTCTCATTCTTTTTCAAAAGTACTGTAAAGCAACCCACAAGAACTATTGTGGTATAACCTCCCTCTCAGTTGAAATATGTACTGGGCAGGAATACAGAGCCATAGAAGCCAGAGGCTGAAGACATCTGCTTTAGTGCCTACATGCTACAATTTTACTCCAGTTTAGGTTAATAATGATCTTAGATACTATGCAGATCAGTCACTAAGAACACATTTTGAAAATGTCTGACACCTTCATTACACTAAAGAGTAACAGTTGGCAAAAGATGCCAAAAAGCACATGTAGTACCCTATACTTAATATAGCACTGTAGTTGTACGCCTTTTGACATTCTTTGTCTGAAATCTGGCATTAGAGGAAGATCTTTAAGGATTAATTTTTCTGATGAGAAAGTCCCTTTTATGCAAAGTTTCACAATATTCCAGGTCTCTTCTGCAATGGAAAATAAATTTAACAGAGAAAATATGCTGATAATCGCTCATTAAAGAAAATCATATTTGTTTACTTACATGTTTCAGTGGATTATTTATGTTTGGATGATTTTATTTCCTTAATATATTTGGCAAGACCCTCTCAGGTGAAATTGAGAATTAGGTGCAATTTTGTGACAATGGGAAAAAATATCTAGCCTAAGACTACTTCACCATTCTATAGATTCTATTGGTGGCGCAGTGGTTAAATGCCTGTACTGCAGCCATTCACTCGAAACCACAAGGTTGCAAGTTCAAGACCAGCTAAAGGGCCCAAGCTCGACTCAGGCTTGCATCCTTCCGAGGTCGCTAAAATGAGCACTCAGGCTGTTGGGGGGCAAATTAGCTTACTTGCCAATTAGCTTACTTGCTGTTCACCGCTATGATCTTTGGAATAGCGGTATATAAATAAAACAAATTATTATTATTATTATTAGCTTAATATTAGCTTAAAATCATTGGACCTTGGGACTGTGATTACCTGACTCAATTTTATTAAGTATTTTTCTTGCACACTGTACAAAAGCCTCTTCAACATTCTCTCCTGTCAGTGCACTTGTTTCCAAGAACATCAGCTCTGCAACAGACATAAAAACACAAAAGAGGTAGTTCATTAATGTTCAAAATGGTAGCCAGAAGAATGTTCACGATACACCTCATGCACATATACCTTTGAAGCTGAGCAACTCTGCTCTTATTTACTTCACCGAATGACTACTTGCCAATTATATACTGATCTCTCAGCAACAGTAACATACAAACAAGAACACATCACACTCAAGGTGCATCCAACCCATTTTACCTCACACTTCCATTCAACTACAGCTAAGGGACACCATTTTACTATGCCAGGTTTATAATGTGCTATGTCATGTACCATGTACTATGTATTTAATGGGACTTGAGTATCCACAGATTTTGGTATCCATGGGGTGTTGTGGGGTCTTGGTACGAAACCCCAGTGGATACCAAGGATCCACTGTAGTTCTCACCTTATCCGCGGTGGATATGTTCCAAGATCTCCAGCGAATAGTATTGAACCCAATACCTGTAAGGTTTTTGAACTGCGACTGACCATACATAACTGAAATTATGCAGAGAAAAACACGTATGTGGGGGACTATAATTTCTGACCATGGGTAACTGAAACCCCAGAAAGTGACAATGTAGATAAAGGTGGACTACTATAATTAAATAAATTAAATTATTTGTACAGTGCACCTTCTGCATTAGTGGGCTAGCGATCTGCAGATCCTTATGACTTATATTACCCAATGGCAGTATGTGCCCATGGATGCAAAATCCAAAACACTTGTGGTGCCAAGCATGCACATGTCGCCACCCATCAATATGGGACTTGAGCATCTGATTTTTTGCTCATCCACTGGGGGGTGGAAGTACAGAAACTTCAAGGATAGGAAGGTCCCACTATATTTTAAAATAATTTATAAAACAGTTTCAGTACACTGAACCATCAGAAAGCAAAGGTGTCACTATCTCAGCCACTCATTTAAAAAGTTTTGGGTTTGGGAGTATTTCTGATTTTGGAATTATGGATAAGGGAAACTCCTTAAGAATGCTGCCCAAATTAAGCAAAATGGAAAAATAAAAGATAATTAGTAGAACAGTCTTAACCAGAGTAATAGTCAGAAAGAAAACCATTTAAAATAGAGCACTGAAGTCTGCATAAAAACAGATAGTATAGGCATTGCCCTTGATCTGATTTGGTTTTCAACGTCATCTTAGAACCATATCTGGTTGCCTGTGTGGTCTGCTAAACCACTTGTTTTTAAAACATGGCACTGAAGATTAGGGAGTGCAGAATCTGAGAACAAGCAGCATGAGAAAAGGCTAAGTGAAGGATTTATTAAGCTTCTTCCTCAGTCCTCTATTACATATGGAACATTTTTACAGATGATAATTCAGTGAAGCCCTTTAAGCTTTAAAATAAATATATTCAAATCACAGCTTAGAACAAGTACTGCTAATATAGGCTACACACTGCATCCCCCTCCTGGTCTAAATAGCCCTACCTGCCCACTACATTTCCCTATAGTCTCCATGATCTATGTCTGGACGGAGGGTGAAAGAACTGGGGAACAGTGTTTATCCCCAGCTAACAGAGCCAATCATGGATAATGGGACCTGTGGGTCCCATCTGCAGTGTGCTTGGTTACCAGTCATCTGGAGGGTATCAAATTAGAGAAGGCTAGTGGCAAACCTAAACATCAGAGGTCATGAAAATACTCACCATTTTCTTGAGCAAACCTGGATGCTTCCAAGAAAGTGACTTCCCGATCACCATCAAGATCTTTTTTATTGCCACATAGTATTATTACAATATTTTGACTTGCTAGCATCCTTGCATCTGTCAGCCAATTAGTAAGAGCATTGTAGGTTTCTCGACTAGATTACAAAAGACATATTGTTAGACATTAATTATGTTCCTTGCTTCCAAATAGTGCTGCACATCATGCTAACTCTAAGACTATAACTGACAAAATTATATTTTACAATATAAATTCAAGAGCAATTTGATAGATACAACTCTAGAAAAATGTGCCATTCTTTCTCCTGTAAGTGAAACCTGAAAACGAACAAAAACACAACCAAGGGTATGGCTGTGGAGGCCAGCGTACAGATGAGCAACTGAGCTTTGTAGATGACAATCAGACAATAACTGCGATTATCTAGCACCCACTGGATGACCCTAGGCACGTCACACTCTCTCAGCCTCAGAGGATGGCAATGGCAAACCCCTGTGAAGAAACTTGCCAAGAAAACCCTATGATAGGTTTGCCTTAGGGTCATCATAAGTCAAAAAGGCACACAACAACAAATGCTAGTCCAACATTTGGACTTGGTTTAATGCACTTTCTAAAGACAAGATCAAGGGCAACTAGTAGAGTCAGACCACACAGCATGTTATTCAGTGAATTCCAGGATGACTAATATGTTTCTGGGACTGCTTTGCTAATGAATCTGGGATCCACAAGCAGAAACTTCTGGGAAGAAATCACTGGTATTCCAAGAAGTTGGCAATAATGAATTCTCAGAAGTAGAGGACATATGGTCCTGAAGCAATATTCATCGTCTTTATACATACAAAAATTGATTCTTGATCTTCACCTGGTGAAAGTATGACACAGTTCTTGATCTCTCAAGACTCCATGTATGACTCAGAAAACTCCAGAATTATGAATAAATTTGTTTATGTGTAACAATTAATTGTTGCTACCATGACATACAAAAGCTTGGGCAAAATATGACTTACTGTATGCATCATATAGGGGCTGTATTAAGACAGACTGGCTTCGTTGGCCACTGGCAAGCAGACCATGTGATATAAATAGCTATTGGTTCAACATGTCCTAACAGTACAGTTAGCTAACTCAAGTGGTAATTATCACTCTCAAAAGCTGTGTCTGTAAACAAAGGTGAATGAATGTCGTCTGTGGAAGCTTCTATTTTATAGTTTTGTGCTGTTATTTTAGGGAAGAAAAGAAGTTATGAAGGCCAAACCTATCCCCTTGCTAGTTGTAAAGGATGTATGTCCACCTAAGGATAAATCAGGAAAAAAAGATAACATTTTACCCATACTTTAGAATACAATGTCATCAGCATTGTTTTACCTGGTAATGTCATAAACAAGTAAGGCACCTGCAGCACCTCTGTAATAGCTTCGTGTTACAGACCTGTAAAGCAAAGTTTATATCACTGAAAGATGGCAGAAATGTGAGTTCTTCACAAGGCTAAAATTACAAACACCAAAATTACTGTGGTGACTTGATAAGACAGTGTAGCATCAAGCCAAAATCAAGTAGCTTTAAGCATTAGTGATTTCAAGAAAACATATCCACTTCTTTCCCTTCCCAATGCAATTTTCAAACTTCTCCTCTAACACCTGGGAAGTGGCGTTAGGTGGTCAAGAAAGGTCCAGAGAAGGAGGAACGGAAGTAATGTTTCTCCCTTTCCATCCTTTGTTATACCCCCCTATATTTTACCATGGGTCATATCAAAATCCATGAATTTTACCCTGAAATTTTACCCTTGACTTAGACTGAGGTCGACTTTTACATGAATATACATGGTATTTCCTTTTTTGGCTAGAATTTGTTCTAAAGTTGTGATGTCACAGAACAACTTAAAATAGTTATAATATGAAACACTCTTCATTTAGGATATTTTAAATTTACTTTTAAACTTAAGACTCTCTCAATGTGGCTTACATAACCATCCCACAAATCAAATCAAACTCTGATATATGCTGCTTTCTTTAACCCACTATACCCCAGCCAAGCCACAATATGTTATCAAACCTACATACTATATTACACAAAACTATACCTGAATCGTTCTTGTCCAGCTGTATCCCATATCTGTAGTTTTACATATTTGCCTCCTACATTTATTATCTTTGAACCAAACTCTACTCCTATGGTATGATTTGAATCATCTTTAACTAGAATAGAACAATCCACAATTAGGTATTCATGTATAATTAAAGAACAGAAGACATATTTCTGCATCATTAGTAATAGATATGTTCAGTATTTATCCATATTTGTTTATCATAGTTAAAAAGGTGAATCTTAATTGAGGTAACATAAGTTTAATTTACTACAGGTTGAGTCTCCCTTATCCAAAATGCTTGGGACCAGAAGTGTTAGATTTTTTCAGATCTTGGAATGAAAGGTATTTGCATATACATGATAGTATATCATGGAGATGGGACCCAAGTTTGAACATGAAATTAATTTAAGTTTGTATACACCTTACATACCTTACATACATAGCCTGAAGGTAATTTTATACATATTATTTCTAACAATTTTGTGCATGAAACAAAAGTTTGTACACTGAATCGTCAGAAAACAAAGGTGTTACTATCTCAGCCACCCATGTAGAAAGTTTTGGAGCATTTTGGAATTACAGAAAAGGGATATTCAATCTGTATAATGAATAAAAAAAATAGGTATAATTCAGGGTGTCTTCAAAACTCTCAGAATATACTGTGAATACAATGAACATATATAAATGAAATCCGTTATCTATTGTATCAACCCACTGCACACCTTGCTGTGTATGTGACCAATTTTACAATGAGGGTTATATGCAAGTATTAGGCCACACGCTAAAACTGTGACAATAGTATATCCTCTTTGCCACAACCCCTTGGATCATGAGACTTGAACATGCTATTGAGAGCCATGCTTAAACTTTTAACTACATGTTTTCATTACAATTAGGGCCAAAAATTGTTATCGAAATATGAAATAAATGTGATCATAGAATCATAGCGTTGGAAGAGACCACAGGGGCCATTCAGTCCAACCCCCTGCCATGCAGGAAATCTCAATCAAAGCATCCCCGACAGATGGCCATCCAGCCTCTGCTTAAAGACCTCCAAGGAGGGAGACTCCACTACACTCCGAGGGAGTTTGTTCCACTGTCGAATAGCCCTTACTGTCAGGAAGTTCCTCCTAATGTTGAGGTGGAATCTCTTTTCCTGTAGCTTGCATCCATTGTTTTGGGTCCTGTTCTCTGGAGCAGCAAAAATCAAGCTTGCTTCCTCCTCAATATGACATCCCTTCAAATATTTAAACAGGGCTATCATATCACCTCTTAACCTTCTCTTCTCCAGGCTAAACATCCTCAGCTTCCTAAGTCGTTCCTCATACGGCATGGTTTCCAGACTTTTCACCAGTTTCTCAACATCCTTTTTAAATTGTGTTGCTCAGAACTGGACACAATATTCCAGGTGGGGCCTGACCAAAGCAGATAATGGTGGCACTATTACTTCTCTTGATCTAGAAACTATACTTTTATTGATGCAGCCTAAAATTGCATTGGCCTTTTTAGCTGCCATGTGTGGACCTGCAAACATCCTTATATACTGTTACTCTGACAGTATATTCAGACTAACCAGACTGTGTATTATTGTGATAATCAGACATGTAAAGGATTGCAGATCCTGAGTTCCTATTCATCTGCATTAAATTTACGGAAACTTTAGGTGATGCAGGTTTGGAAATGATGCTAGGAACAAACAGTTTCTGTTGAAGATCAATGTGAACCAGATTTCTTTTGAAGAAAAATAGTTCTTGGGTTGTACTTACATTTCTTCTCAATAAACTGATGAAGCAAACAAGATTTGCCAGTTCCAGCATTTCCAATTACCAAAAACTTAAACAGGAAATCTGAAAATAAGAGCAACAGTAAATATAGCAGACATGTCTATGTATATTCCACATATCACAACAATCTGGAATCTAACATAAAATGAAACATTTGGAAAATCTTAACTTCTATACTTTCCCTCTCAATATTTATAGCTTAATTTCTGGTGTAAAAGAACTGACTTGTTCAAACAACCCAGTATTAGTATCATTTTAGGTGAACACCACAATTCTGAAAACCCTGCAGACTTTTAAGTTTGAAAATGTGTTCTCCACAAGGTATGATTATTAAAGGAAATGCAAGATCAAATACATTTTCTTATACATACATACCAAGATCTAGGACTTATGGAAGTCAATGCAAGAAAGACAAGCCTAACCGAGATTATAATCAGCTTTGGTAACTTTTTTAAGTTTGCCTGGAACAATACAAAAGGTAGGAAAAGGAGGAAAGAGGAAGGACCCCGGTTAAATTTAAGCACTTTTAAGACCTGCTGGTTTCAGTAAGAGATATTTGTGAACTCTAGTTCTAGCTATGGCAGGGATGGAGACCCAGTGGCATTCCAAATGTTTCTAATTACAATTCTTAGGGATAAATGGAAACTGCACTCCCAATACCTAGAAGGTTGCATTTTCCCCATCTCCAACCTATGATCTATCTCCATGCCTGAGTGAAGTTTATCGACCTTCAGAGTTTATGCCACGTATCCTTTCATGAACCATTGTCTGCTATATCATATGCTGTTGTTAACTGCCCTCGAGTCAACCTCAGCTCATAGAGACATTGTGGATGATACATCTCCAAGACCCCCACCCTCCACTGCTCTCCTCAGTTCCTGCAAATTCAGAACCGCAACCTCCTTGATTGAGTCTATCCATCTGGTGTGCAGTCTTCCTCTTTTTCTACTACTTTCCACCTTCCCTAGAATTATTGTATATACTCAATTATAAGTCGACCTCATGTATAAGTTGAGGGCAAGTTATGGGGCCAAAATTATGGATTTTGCTATGACTTGTGGATAAGTCAAGGGTAAAATGTAGGGGCATATAGTAAGGATCTAAAGGATGAAGCAAAGCAAAGAACTTTCAAAATCCCAGCAGACATAACTCTCTAAGCTTACTGTTAAGTCTGGATGGATGAGATAAGTCAGTGCTTCCAGGACAGATTATACTCTTGCTTTTCACCAGGGGATGGTTTCTTTAAAATAAGAGTTAAGATACAATACTTACATTTTTTGACCTAAATTTCTAGACATATACATGAGTATATACAGTATTGACTTTCCTAATGAGTCATCCCTTCTCATGATGTGGTCAAAGTACAACAGCCTGTTTTGTGATCTTGGCTTCCAGGGAGTGTTCAGTCTTGATCTGTTATAGAACTCATTTGCCTGTCTTCTTGGATGTCCATGGTATTCTCAACACTCTTCTCCAGCACCACTTTCTATATGCTTTGTTCACTGTCCAGCTCTCACATTCATACATAGAATCAGAGTTGGAAGAGACCACAAGGGCCATCCAGTCCAACCCCCTGCCATGCAGGAAATCAGAATCAAAGCATCCCCAACAGATGACCATCCAGCCTCTGTTTAAAGACCTCCAAGGAAGGAGATTCCACTACACTCCGAGGAAGGAGTGTGTTCCACTGTCGAACAGCCCTTACTGTCAGGAAGTTCTTCATAATGTTGAGGTGGAATCTTTTTTTCCTGGAGCTTGCATCCATTGTTTCGAATCCTATTCTCTGGAGCAGCAGAAATCAAGCTTGCTCCCTCCTCAATATGACATCCCTTAAAATATTTGAACAGGGCTATCATATCACTTCATAATCTTCTCTTCTCCAGGCTAAGCATCCCCAGCTCCCTGAGCCTTTCCTCATAGGGCATGGTTTCCCGAAGCTTCACCATTTTAGTTGTCCTCCTTTGGACACGCTCTAGTTTCTCAATGTCCTTTTTGAATCGTGATGCCCAGAACTGGACACAACATTCCAGGTGGGGTTTGACCAAAGCAGAATAGAGTGGCACTATTACTTCCCTTGATCCAGACACTATACTTTTATTGATGCAGCCTAAAATTGCATTGGCTTTTTTTTTAAGCTGTCGCATTGCACTGTTGACTCATATTCAACTTATGGTCTACCATGTTGTGGTAAACACGATGATGGGGAATACAGTGGTTTGGATGATTCTAACTTTAGCGTCCAGTTGTGCATCTTTACACTGTAGCATCTTGTCTAGTTATATCATAGCTACCCTTCCCAGTCCTAGCCTTCTGAGTTCTTGACCACAGTCTCCATTCTGATTGATGTTTGATCGAAGGTATGGGAAATCTTTAACTATTTCAATTTCCTCATTGTCTAGTCTAAATGTATGTAGCTAGATCCTCTGTGGTCATTATTTTTGTTTTGCACTTTCTTTCTTGACTTTCCTTAGCAATTGTTCTAAGTCTATGATGTTTTCCACTAGTATTATGGTATCATCTGCATATCTTAGATTGTTAATGTTTGTTCCTCCTATCTTCACTCCTTCTTCTGAATCTAAATCTGCTTTATGTATGATGTTTTGAGCATATAAATTGAATAAATAGGATGATCGTATGCAGCCTTACCTAATCCCTTTGCCAAATGGGAACCATTCTGTTTCTCCATATTCTGTTCACATATTGCATGTGTCTATGTCACATACTGGCCTACTTGGTGTGTGTGTGTGTGTGTGTGTGTGTGTGTGTGTGTGTGTGTAAATGGGGCCCTGCACTAAATGAAAAAATAAAAGATTGTTTAATTCTAGCTCTAATAATACATGGAATTTACTATGTTTTTCCTGGGCCTGTGTTGTTCCAAATTAAGTTAATGTAAAGGTTGTTCTCCTTTGAACACGACCATTATTTTCATTCCATGAGAACAAATAAAACGCTTCCATTTCAAACCAAGTCCAATTAAACAGTGACTACTCTTTTTCATTACAAGAAGCAGGCAAACCAAAGTTAACATAATGTGCCAACCTGTATTATAAACACTGATTTTCCTCCAAGAATTACATATCTCAAATGCTTATATATCAATTGGCCCTATAGATGTTTGATCAAGGAAATAGAATAGACCAATGGTGTGTATTTGAAGGCAGCTGCGCCACACATTTCATCACTTACAACCTCTGACTCATATTAGAATAGATCTCTAGTTGTTCATCAGTTTCTAATTAGGCTGATGATTCCAATATATTGCAATAGCCTAAGTGGGAGATTTTCTTCTTATTAAAAGGACTGCTGTACAAGCATTTCTAATCGCACTGATGATTTGGAGTAGTTTTAAGGTATCCCTCACTATATATCAAACCAGAACTATCATCATCATCCTTAAGCTACCATCTGGTATGTCTCACTTGCTGCCCATACTCATATGACAAGATACAAAATGGAAGCTTCACACTACTACCTCACCAAGAGAGCAGTACATATGGCAGAGATTTAGAAGTTCAACTAGTTTACAAACCCACCAATTATCATTTCAGCAGCCCTGAGACTTGATGAAATAATGGACATGTTTGTAAACCACATGATCTCTTAAGGAATCAGCCCTGAAAACTGCTACTGTGATCATATTAAAACAGGGAAAGAAGTGAGTCAGGGATAGCTACACACCAGGTACACAACAGGCTTTAAAACAGAATGTATGTAGCTTCTAACTTCTCCATCTGAGCTCAGGGCTTGCAGTTACATTAATCTCCTGCCATACCTTGCTAACACAACTTTACAAAACAACAGACAAAATGTCTCCCCTATGCATTTCAAGAAAGAGCATCACCATGTTAAATGTGCCACGGTTTCACATAAATCCTACAGTAGCTTCAAGCAGCTCCTATTGTTCAAAATCACTGTGGGAAAAGTTGTTTGCATGTTTCACTTTTTGCACAGTGAAGTGAAAGCAATTCTTAGGCCTGTTATTTCTTCAGCTGTGCAATTTTGCTCTCAGCTTCTTCTTTCCAGAAGAAAAAACAAAACAAAAGCAAAGCTTTGAAAGGCACTTCATTATCAGGCTTATTCTCACTTTCTTCCCACTGACAAAGAAGCTTTGAGCTCCAAAATTCTGCTGAGCTGTCTGGTCTCTCACCCTAGAGAAGTCTGTTGTTACTAGGAATAACTAAAGAAGAAAAAAGAAGCTAAAAGAAGACCCACAAACAGAACCATTACCATAGCTAATCTTGTCTGGAAACAAGAGATGACTGTTATGAAATACACTACATAAAAAATAAATCTAGGTATGCAGTAAGTGAGACTTGAATAGTGTTTTTTTAATCTACAAATTTTCTGAAGGAAGCAGAATTGACAACCCACAGAAAATGCAATCCACACTGTTATACACTGGATTTGAAATACACTGAAGGACACAAAATTATATTGCTATCTAAAGAGTAATTCACAGGAATACTCAACTCAAAGGCAATTTAAGAATTGCCCTAGAAAAATTAAAATTAAACTTGGCACTAGATTTAAACTTTAAAGCCATCTATGATTTATGCACATGTAATGGATCAGCAAACAAGATTGGCCCTTGGAAACAGAATGCATTACTTTATTACCTCCTCTATGAGTTCATACATTTTCTTTATTTAATCTAAATGTTTTACTGCAATTACTCTTATATAATTCTATTTACAAATTATTATAGGAATAGTTATAAATGTTTTACTCTGTAACCTGTTTGTAAAGCACCATGTACATGGATGGTGCTATAAAAATACACAACAACAGCACACTACACAGTTTATGGCAGAAACAGAGGACCTTCAGCCCTCCAGCTCCAACCATGGCTTACGCAAAACAGTCGTTTCACTTTAAAAAAATGTGAAATGATTCCCAAATCATTAAACAGATACAAAACGTCACTGTGTTTAGGAAGAGTTTGCTGAAGAAGTCCAAATTGATAATGCTTTGCATCAAGGGCAAAAAAGAGAGCTATCACAATTTGGAAACCTCAAACATATTAACTGTGAAGAGAAATATAAATATCTAGGGCATTTCCAGTAATAGTGCCCTCCAACACACTACTTTTACACATTCAGTATTTTTCATTTAGGATCAAAGGTTTATATTTACAAAATCTAGGTACAAGTACTGTAGATGCTAGCAATTTAACAGTGTGATGCTTCTCAAGATGCCACACCTCCAAATTCAGATAGAGGAAACTCCCCTCACAAGTATTACTTCCTCCAAAGCAGAATCCATTCTGTTCTTAGACTGGATCACTTCCATACTATAATTGCAGCACTACAATTACACAAATACAGTATACGGTGTAGGGTTAAGAAGTTAAACCTCTCATGCATGTGATGTCCTGAAAGTGATCCCGGGTCAGAAAAAGAGGATGGAAATACAGAAGTACAGTATATTACAGGTACAATAAGACTATCCCACCATTTAGAGCTGTTGTGAAGATTTCTGAAATGATGTTTGCGTAGGCCTTGAAGGAAGAATCGCTTTCACTAAACCGGCAGTAGTCATCCTCATTTCCCCTTATATTTAAAACAGCCAAAGAAGGACCCAAATGTACATCACTCCTAACTGGGTTTTTCCTATTCTGGTTGGACAGCACTTTTTTTTAAAAGAGTAGGAAAAAAGGCCAGCCCCACAGAGGAGAGAAAGGAGGAAGGGGAGTGATAGGTGAAGCCCTGCAAGGTGGGCACAGCTTACTAACTACGTGCAGAACAAGAGCGTGTGTGTGTTTCATCTGTGACCCGCCTGTGGTCCCTCCAGGGAGAAAGGCGACATACAAATGAAACAAACAAACAAACAAATAAATATGCATGCATGTGTGTGTGTGTGTGTATACATGCACACATACCATAAACAAGGTCATTCAAAAAGAATAGTGTAAAACTGGATAAGAACAGCTTTACTCTTGCACCATTCTTTTTGAATCCTCCTGTGTGTGTGTATATATAAATGTGCATGTGTATGTGTATATACACACACAGAGACATATATATATATATATACACACACACACAGACAGAGATATATAGACACATATACACTCATCCCTCCATATTTGCGGCTTTGATATTTGCAGATTTGATTATTCTTAGATTTGATCAATATGTTCTCTCTAGGAAGATCTAGGTCCTCCAGTGCAAGTCTTAACTAAAAGTTGCACTGAAAGACCATTTGTAGCTCCTCCAGTGCAGTTCTATGGCCAGTGTCTGTTGGATGTTGACCACAGAGTTGCCCTGGAGGACCTAGAGATTCCTAGAGAGGTGTCCTCTGAGGTTAAAACATGATGTTTTGTTATTTGTGGTTATTCCATATCCACGGGGGTCTTGTGCCCCTAACCGTAGCGAATATGGAGGGACAAGTGTATACACACACACACATTTCTATATACACATACATATATAAACACAGTTATACACACAATATTTCTATTTACACATCCACACACGTATCCACACACACAAATATCTAGATATATATATATTGACACACACACACATATATATACACTCATATGTATCCACACACACAAATATCTATCTATATCCACACACGTATATATATCCACACACACGCACACACATATACAATACACACAAATATCCACAGACACACACACAATATACGTATATTTGCACACACATAGGTATCCATACAAATACACACACACACCCCTGTTGTGCGAGGACGACGGCTGTGAGGCGCCGCCGGGGCCTCCCTCCCTCCCTCCCTCCCTCCCAGGTGCGGGGATGCGTCGGCGAAGTCCCCTCTCTCCCGGGGAAGGAGGAGTCGGAGGAGTCAGGGCTCCCTCCCAGGGACCCACTCAGGGCGGGCAGGCAGCACGGCTTCCCTCCCTCCCTCCTTCCTTCCTTACCGTAGGTCTCGGACATGGCTGTCTGCGACATTTCGGGAGCGAGGCCGAGGCGGCCGCCGCCCTCCCTTCCCCGCCGTCTCCGGCGCTGAGGCAAGCGGGGCCTCCCTCCGGGCTCCTCGTTCCAGCCACGGCCCTCTTGCGCCGCCTCTTTCTCTAAGCGGACCGAGGGAGAAAAAGAGCACCTCAGCCAGCGGCACGAGAAGGAGCCCTCTCTGCGCCTGCGCGCACCCAGCTGCCCCGCTTCTCCGCCCCGCCCACAGCAAAGCAGACTGCCCTTCTGCGCATGCGCGCCTCCGCGCCAACGGCTCTCGCTCGCGCACCAAAACAAAACGCACGTGCGCCGCGGCGGCTTTGAAATCAGAGGCTGTTCTTTCCCCCCCCCCCCCCCCCCCCGTGGGCCGGGCCATTAAACCCCCCCCCCCCCCCAGAGATGTCCTCCATTTTCAGCCTTCTTCTTGTGTCCATAACGCCCTCCTCCATTTTGAGCAAGACTAAGAACCCTGGCATTGACATATTTCTATGAAGTTGTGGCCAATGCCCTCCATTTTCCTCCCCTTGGAGATGCTCCATGTCCTCCTTGGCGTGAACAGGGCCTCATGCCCACTTGCAGATTAATCGGTGTGCTGTTATAGATTATTGACTATTGGTTATTTCAAACCCGGAATTTTAACCCGAAATCGACAGGGAAAGAAAACAGTCGGTTTGAAAGGAAACGTTTTTTATTGCTTTAGCCGCAGCATTGTTCCCAGTAGGAAATTCATCCAAATTACTGGGACTCCCGAATTCAAAGTGAACCAAGTTGTTATAGCATTTTGAGCAAAGAAAACTAGAATCCGTATCATCAACTGAGTGGCGCAGTGCCTCTAAATGCCTCTAAAGCAGCCACTCACTCAAACTATAAGGTTGCGAATTCAATACCAACGAAAGGGCTCAAGCTCAACTCAGGCTTGCATCCTTCCGAGGTCGTTTGACACCACTTTAACGACCATGGCTGAATGCTAGGGAATTCTGGGAGTTGTAGTTTTGAGAGAGCTCTAATGCATCAACAAACTACTCATCCCAGGATTACATGGCCTTTAAGGCATTGTCAGCCTGCCTTAATTCTGCAGTGTTGGTGCAGCCCAAGATAGCAAAACTTATTAATGAGGAAAAACACTTAAGTTGGAAGAGGCAGCAGCTGTTTGGTTTGGCCTGAGCCTACTGTGCCTTTAATTAAAACTTAGATCCATTGAATTCAGATCTCAGCTGTCACTTGCTCCCACATCCATTCACTTTCATGAAGGGTAAGGCAGTCCGTCTACTAGTCAGTCATGATGTCAATAGAGTACATTTTTATATCAGTTGCTAGGGAATGGTAGGGTGCCATTTCACTCATGTCCTGCTATGGGGAATCCCATAAGCAACTAGTTTGCAACTGTGGGAACAAAATGCTGGACTTGAAAGGCCTTTTGTTTGACCTAGCATATTTCTTTTTAGGCTTATTCTATTCCTATTGTTTTCTTGCTTCTTAACAAACATTCTCTCCAAGCCACACTCCTGACAGCACTGTAACCACAGCCATTGCAGGTGTCTACCAATACAGCTGTGACTTTTTATATACACTCATCTGAGTAAAATAAAAATGGCAACAGTAAGAGTAGTAGTAAGAGAATACTAATAGTGGGCCTGCAACAAGAAAAGTAGTTCAGTAGGACAGAGCCATGAAAGAGTGAATGCAGAAGAGAGTTTATCACACGGGACGGGAGGCTCTCAGTTTTGAAAGAGAACATAGCAAGGTCAATTCGAAAATTCACGCAATTATGTGATTACTTATCACACCTTAAATTAGCTGTAACGGCCTCCCTGAACGTGACCCAGATTCTGTGGAAAGTAAGCCATCACATCGGTGGGTTCTTAACTGCGAATTGGCACCTTGCACATGCTCAGTGAGACTCCAGATGACTGGAGCATAGCACATTTAGGCGAGTGAGAGAGAGGAACCAAGGAACCCCACAATTTACAAAAGAGGTTGGGGGGGCAAGAAGAATGGTTGAAAGAACATGCTCTATTCACGTTAAAACGAGCATATATTCACTCTTGTCATATTAAAACATGAATATAATGGTTATCCAATAGCTCCCGGTCCATGCCTCTTAATTAGCAGGCAGCAGCCCTCCCTCAGCAATGCTGAAGGACAAGCGGAAGCAAAATTGAACCAGAATTGCAGCGAGGCTTCATGGGAACCCCCCCTTCCAGATTGGGGAGGGGGGGAACCAGGACCAAAGGAGACATGCACATCACACCAAACAACAGTGCGCTGAGTACAAGGTTGCCTAGGAGTAGGGTTTGTGACTTCGCTAGTTCACCGAATTTACTTAACTGTGGATTGATGCGTGATTGCATTCGGAGTGCATTCGGACTGTCAGCAATTGCATGTGGTAACCTTTCACACAATAACATGAATATGTATGACTGCATTCAGGATGACACTGGATTATACTTCCAATTTCAGTAGTGTGATATCCTCCAGTGGTTGCCCATGTATCGTACCTGTTTGGAATTGCCTCTGGAGTTCTTTGTGATTTGGAACTGATATACAAAGGAAAAAGATCCCATGCTGAACGTTGCCCCAGCCAAGGTATTTTTATATGAGCTATTATAATTCCTCTAAAATATATTAATTTCTGGGTGCCCCTCCTGGGACCCCCAGCTGTTTGGGTAACAATAGAATTTCATAGGTCATATTAACCAGCACTTGGGTCTGCAAACTGAACAATAAGAAGTTAACAAAAGATTCACATGCTGCTGTATTTGACTGTGGTCAACAGTCTCACTACAGCATTTTATTCTTCAAAGAGCCATGAAATCCATTCAGTGACTTCCAGCCAGTCATTCTCAGACTGACCTTCATTGGGGGATGGAATATAAATATAACAAACAAATAAATATATTCTGGAGCAGAAGGATTGTGTAGCGTTGTTTGTGCAGCAGTAGAAAACAGCAGACAATGCTGTGTTGCAACAACTCCACTGGCTACTGGTCTGTTTGCACTTCCAGACACAACTCAAAAGTACAAACCATCCTTGAGAATCTGCTTGGGTTTGGAACCACCGTGGATACCAAAATCTGTGGATGTTCAAGTCCCATTATATAACATGGCATAGTAAAATGGTGTCCTTTATATAAAACGACAAAATCAAGGTTTGCTTTTTGACTTTTTTTTTTAAATCAAAGCTGTGGATAGTAGAAACTGTAGATATGGAGGGTCGGCTCTATAAGGTTCGTCACAGCTAAGCAATGTGCTGTACTTACCTAAATGTTGTGATGGTATGTGAGTTCAATAGTGTATGTTTTAGGGTTTTTTTTTATCATTTAAATCTCTTTTTTGCTTTGTATTTTGTGAATTTTGAACCATGTTTTTTAACCTTTAAAGCTGCTTTAAGTCCCAAACTGGGGGAAAGGAAATAAATAAATAAATAAATACTAATACTGTAGAGCCAACATTTAAAGCTGCAAACTGCAGTCATATACCTTCTTACACCGAGCTTGGAAACAAGTGTTATAAATTAGTTATTTGCAGCCCGCCCCCCCAGGGATTCCCACTGTTAGCAGCAGGGAAAGGGCAGTCTCTGCTGTGTGGAGTTTGCTGCTGTGTGGGAGGTGAATACCTCCTCCTCTGCCTAGTGATCCCTAGTGAGATAGCCAATACTATTAACAGCGAGGAAACAGTTATCTCAGCAGCGGTGAGATTGCTGAAGATTATGGTGGAGTGGAAGTGGTGAAAATCTCTCTCACTTCCAGGGTATCAACTGAGATGGCTGTCCTGGTGCCACTAATATCATTGCCAGAGGAGTTGTGTCACCCTTCCACCTGCCCCCCCAAGCCCAGATGATGCTTGCTAAATTGGGCTGGGAATAGGAATGGTACTTATTTTGTGGTCCATATGAATCCCACAGGCTGCTGGTTGCCAACACTTGGATCAGGAAATTAAAATCTTTCATTCTTGGAGATCTGAATTAAGATCTTGACCTCAATCCTGCATGGCAGGGAGTTGGACTGGATTAGGGTTGCCATAAGGGAGGACCTCCAAACTGGGACAAATGTAGGACAAATGTAGGGCAACATTTTCAAATGTAGGACAGGTTTTTTTTTAAAATGGAGGACACATGAAAAAATTGATAATTTTTAAAATTTTTTAATATAAATGCATGTTTCTTAGGCATGCTCAAAATGGAGGACATTTTGGCATTATTCCTAGACAGAAGGCTGAAATGTACTTCTCTTTCTGGCCAACCCCCCCCCCCCCAATTCTACAAGTACATTTCCCACTCCCAAGCAGGCATAGCATTTGCAAGATCACAGGCAGTCCCTTGTGCCATTACAAACTACATTTCCCACTTCCAAGCCGGCATAGCATTTGCAAGATCACAGGCAGTCCTTTGTGCCATTGAAAACTAAATTTCTCACTTCCAAGCCTTCTTAGGAATTCCCCCCTTCCACCTTTTCCTTGCCCCCTCCCACCCCCCCCCAACCCCCTCGCCCCCTCTTTTTCCCAGGTATGTCTCAACTTAGGAGGGATTTATGGGACAGATCCAAAGCCTTTTTTCTTTTCTAATGGGGGCAAAGCCTTGAGAAGCCCTGGACCCCTGAGAAGAAGAGGAGGGGGGCTTAGAGAGAGGAAGAAAGAGAAAAAGAAGATGAGGAGGGGGAAGAAAGGAAGAAAAAGGAGAGGAGGAAGAGGAAGGGAAGAGGAGGAGAAGAAAAAAAACGGAATAACAAGAAGAAGAGAAGGAGGGGAAGAACAAAAAGCAACTTGCCTGCAAAGCCCTCTCCGCTTGGAAATTTGGAGCATGCCCAAATAAGGAAGCAGAGGGCTGGCCAATAGAGGCAGGGCAGTGCAGCAGACCCCGCCCCTGCTGGTTTCAGTCCTCCTGCGGCTGCTCCAGGCATGTTTCACAGGCAGCACTCTATAGAAGGCAGGCAGCAGCCCTGGGAGCTCAGAGTTGGGCAGCCACCCAGGGGCGGGGGCGGGACGGGACCAGGCACGCCCCCCAGGGGGCGGGAAAGTCCCGCCCACCACCGTGAAATGGCAACCCTAGACTGGATGGCTCTTGTGGTCTCTTGATTCACTTTTCTATGATTCTGTTCTAAAAACTCTAAAAGAGCATCTCTTTTGACCTTTTAGACTACCCTGTTCCCTTTAGCCTAGTAAAATCCATGTGGTCCTATCTATAACTATAGCTATATTTTTCCCTACTATGTCCACAAGATATAAAAAGACCTTCTGTTTTTGATCACATGTTTTCATGTGTCCAGTGAATGGCTCGTTCAGACATTTCTGAAGTATGATTCTAATGTACAGGCTACAGTCAATGCACAAATGTGACAATGATTTTGTGCAATGTCATATTTGTTGTTCTTTTATTACAGTTGGCCCTCTGTATTTACAGATTCTTTATCTATGGATTCTTCCATCCACAGCTTGAAAATATTTTGTAAAAGATTCATTCTAAAAAGCAAACCTTGATTTTGCCATTTTATATAAGGGACACCATTTTATCACGGTTTTATATGAGCATCCACAGATTTTGCTATCTATGGGGATTCTGGAACCAAACACCAACAGATACTAAGGGCCCACTATATCTCTTGAAAAAGGCTTCTAGAGCAAAGGTAGGCTGAATTGTGTCGTGCTTTTCTGGTACTGTAATAAACTACTATCTTTTGAACGTCCTGAGAAATCTTTCTTGCTTTTTCTGTGGATTCCATTGTGTGCTTCCCAATTTTTACTTTGGTTGCCTACATGTACCTTAAAAGGTTCAAGGAATTTTGTCACTTCTGCCTCAGTTGGGGAACAAACTTCTCTATTCCAGCAATGACAGAGTAGCATTAATTTATGAGTTCACAAAGTGAGGTTGGCCTTTGTGTGTATATGTGCCTTCATGCTCCTTGTTGGCTTAATGGTGACTCCATTAAATTCTTAGTGTTTTCCTAAGGAATACAGTACTTACAGGTGATTTCACTGCTCCCTTCCTCTGAAATATAGCCTACAGCACCTGGTATTTATTGGTGGTTTCCCATCCAAGTACTAACCAGGGCTGACCCTGCTTAGCTTCTAAGATTACATTGGACTTTTTCACATGGGAGGTGAGCATCATTAAAATGTGATTAAATTGTGATAATAGCATGATTCGGGGAAGATTATCATACCCCCACACACTTCTCCCGTTCATGTCCCATGCCTAAATTGTAATGGGCGCATCATTGAGTAATAACAGAAACTCCCGTTATCACCCAATGACGTGTCCATTACAGTTTACACATGGGACATGAATGAGAGAAGCATGTGGGAGTGGGATAATCTTCCCCCAATTGCGCTATAATAAATAAATAAATAAATAATTTGTATCCCACCTCTCCCTAGAGGATTGAGGCGAGTAACAGCACAGGTTAATACCAATACAAAGATAATAACAAAGAAGCAATACCCCACCCACCAAACCCTTCAACCCTCCCTCCTTAAATATAAAATTACAACAATAAAACCATATAACAACAAAACAACACTTAAAACAGTTCACAAAAGTGACGATACCAAGGGGCATGATAAGATGAGCACATTGGCCTGTTACAGACAGCCAAAATAAAGCTGCTTCGAGTCACAGTGAAGGTATGGTGTTTCAATGCTGCATACGTCCTAAGAGTCCAGGAGCCACACCAAAGCCACGCTCCAGTCCTTAGGGCTGGAGTGTGGCTTTGGTGTGACTTCTGGACTCTTAGGACGCATGCATCATTGAATCACCATACCTCCACTGTGACTCGAAGCAGCTTTATTTTGGCTGTCTGTAACAGGCCATTATTTCTGTTCTGGGCAGAGGTCAGTCTGGGAAGGCCCACCAGAAGAGGATCGTTTTATCGCCTTTTTAAAAGCCTCAATGGAAGTAATCTGGTGTGTGTCCTCCAGCAGGTCATTCCAAATTTTTGTAGCAGCAACTGAAAAGGTCCTCTGGGAAGTCACCGTCAGTCTAGTTTTTCTTGACTGCAGTAAATTCTTCCCAGAAGACCTGAGTGTATGGGAAGGATTATATGGGAGGAGGTGTTCCTTCAAGTAAACTGGACCCAAGCCATGATTTAATCACATTTTAATTATGCTTGTTTCCTCTGTGTGAAAGAGTCCACAGGATCGGGTGCATTTAGGATATTTAGGCCTCTTGCCATTTCAAAAGGGAAAACACTTCCAAACGTACTCTGCATAGGGGCTAAACTCCAGCATTTGATTGTCCTCAAAATGCGCATAGTCTGATAGTGTGGCTAACTACATAGAACACCAGTATAGATATAGTAGTAACTTGGAAATGCATGCATTAACATTTTAGTAAAGTAACACTGACATTTTTGCCAGCAATTCTGTTTTGTTTTGTACTTCCAGCACACTTCATATCTCTGGCCATCCTGAGGGTGGCACCATAGGGTTGCTTCTGGAAGGCACTCTGGATAGAACAGAGTTTGACTGTTCAAGCATTACAGAAATAAGCTAGACATTAATAATAATAAGAGAATTGCCAATCCTGTTTTTCTCCCTGAACTGTAATGCTAAGATAGATGTGGGACATTGGATGGAGAAGCGCTAGGTGGTGTTGCCCCCAACCTTCCCTTATTTTTTTCCCAGTTTTTAAAAACTTTCCCACAGCTATACCCAAAATAGATAAGAGGAAAGGAGGATGGAATCAAAGAAATACACCTCCCTGTCCTTCTCTTTAAGAAATATTGTTTTGTTTACCTGTTCTCTTCAGAAATACTTGCTTAGAACACATTTCTCAAGGTACTATTTAGTCTTGTCCTGAAATCTGCAGACTTTATGAAAATTACAGCATTCATGGTTTACTATGTACACAAGCAGGGTTGCCATATTCCACTTCCTCAAATCCAGGCAATATATAAATTATTAAATGAAAATTATTTTAATTTGCATTCTAATTATGCAAGTTAGGGTAATTATTTTTTGTGTTTTTTCCTTCTATTATATTTCAAACTTCATATAATTTTTTACAACTGATTTGAGAGAACCTGTCCAATGCAAATTCTCATCACATCACTGTTTTTTGCCATCAGTTTTTCACTGATAGAAAAAAAGCTACAGATCCATGAAAATACCACAAAAGCCCCTAAGGTTGACTGCCATCTGATTCACAGGGTAAGATGCAGAGGTAAATAAGTGCTAATCCAATGTGGCAGATGTGTTTTCTTCCCTTAACACCATCCTTGTGCTTCTGTCACTGATAAGAATTTACATTGTATAGTTAAAATAGTATTCCTCTCTTATGCAGATTTAACTGAATAGAACATATGTGTAAACAGTTCAGATGCCCGTAACATATTCTCAGGGCAAATAAATGGATTAAAACAGTTGTATCATTGTCGTTGTCATCATCATTATTGTTTGGATCCATTTCCTAAAAATCTGAAGATTCACATCAAGTATCTACCTTAATAGGCATCTACCTACTCTTTCCTCTTGTCTTTTCAGAGCTCCTTTATTCCTTATGAGTAGCATCATGAGGTGGCTGCCTCATAGAAAAGGGCACCAGGCAATGAATTGGTTGGTAGATTCCTCTGGGCTAAGTGCTCCCCTGCTGAGCCTACAGGGTCTCCTTATAGCAGAACTGTACATCTTGAGAATAGATGGAGCCAAAATTAAAATAGGCTAAACTTCTTCAGGCTGCAGATAGGTTTTTAACAGCTCACTTTCTAAGTAAAGGTTAAATTAATGAATAAACTATTTTAATTATTAATGAATTAATTATTAATAAATTATTATTAATTAATAATCAAGATTATTAATATTAATTCTTCCCCCCTCCTCCTCCGCCCAGTTGTCTTTTTGAGATAAGGCTGAGCAGTGGAGGAGCCCTGAGGGCTGAGCGTTCACCCTTTTTCTGAAGCCCGGCTCTGTCTTGGGATGATTTCCTAGGATAAGCAGAAGAACCACCTCAATATTCCTTGTAATCAGAAGAAGGAGCTGGTATCTCAAAATGGTAGTCCTAAATATGTCAGTTATTTCCTTCAGGGCCTCGTACAGAAAGCTTTCAATCAGCTCCTGTTTTGATCACTTTTAACTGGAGGTGTCAGAGATTAAACTTGAGTCCTGCTACATGAAAACCAGGTGCTCTTGTACAGAGCTGGGTGCATTTAGTGAGAAAGACTGTAAAGGTGTTTTCCCACCTAATGTCTCATATATGGCTATGAAATCTTGCAACATGAGCCTTCTGAGATTCTATCATTCTATGGTTTAATGAGTAGTAGAGCATCCAATCCTATAGTTAGGAAAAAGCTCAAAATAAATAACAGAATTTGGTAACAGAGAAATAAGTGTTGCCATTTGTGCTTCCTCACTTTGTATTTTTTAAAAGATTATTTTGTAAACTGAAACTAGCCTAGTATTACAACATAGTATTCATTATTGTACAAATTTTCCCCCTCCATCCATCCCCTCCTCTCCATTAGATTTAATGTCTGACAAAATGTGACTTTTGGCCAGTACTCATTTATGGCTCCCTTCTCTGCAAGAGACCTCTTCTAACATGTCTTTTGTCCTCTCATAAAGCAAAAGAGTGTACTGATAAAACTACATAGCTCTATCACACAAATCAGGGATTAGGCGGCCATTTGTACCATTTGTACATCACCAAAGGAATAGAAATTTATTGTTAAAAGCTAAAAGCTGTCACAATATAAAATATATCCAAACAGTAAATACAAAAACAGTGTTAAAAAACAAACACCAAAGCATAAAAATCACCAAAAACAACATGGTAAAGTTAATAAAAGAGATCCATCAACAAAAAAACCAATAATACATAATAAATAATGAAATAATAGAACCATAAAACTAAAATAGATCTAGCTGTCATTCCGATCAAGATAGCTAATTCTAATCTTGCTAGCAGCTAAACCAAATTTTGCTACCATAGAAGTAACAAATGCATTGTTGCCAGCCAAAAGGACACAAGTCTGCTGAAAGCAAGATCTACCAGAAAGGGATTTTAAAATACAATCAAGAAACCTTGATTTCACCAAAGGAAAAACAAAACAAAGAACATGAAAATAAATCACCAAAAAAGAGGACAAAAGAGATACAGATCTGCATACAATTTGAATATGCTAATTTATACGTATAGGTTGAAAATGAGAAATTATGACTTATCTTTTAATAGAAATCTAATATATCTCGCCATAGTGGGGAAGACTGTGGACAGGATATCTGTGTGCCTGCTCAGTCACGCTGCTATCTGGATGTTGAATGCAGAATGTTTCGTCTTTGTAATAGGTCTTCATATCTGAACCAGACTTGCTGGACTGCCTTCAGACAGAGGACATCTTTAGAGAACTCTCCTCTTCAGATAAAGACTTGTCCTCTGCAAAATAAATGGGACCATTATTATGAAGTAATGTCTGACCATAACACACTGTTGTGTAATGAAGAATCGGGGAAGATTTTTTTGACTTTTACGCTGACATCAGTTTACTTATCCACATTAAGGAGAGCAAGTTGTTGGCTAAATTCCAACCTTGATAGACTACAAGCTGTTATCAGCATAGGAAAATGTCAATTGGCTTTTTATTTTATGGAAAGGAAATTGGCTTTTTTTAATGGTTGCTTTGGGAAAGCTCTGCTGGGAGGTCTTATTCTCTCATCTCTGTGCATATGCATCTTTGTGAGCCAAATTCTACCCATATTTAGATTTTGCATCATGCAGTTTGTGTGTTTAAAATGTGAGTGACCAGATCCTTTTCCAAACCTGTACAAAACCACAAGGTAAGGATGACAGAGATAGCAGATACAATATGAACTGGAACTGGTACCCAGACCATTTTCAAACCTTGGAAACATAGTAGCTCCTAGAATCTCCTAGCCAACATGGCTAATTTTAAAGCTGTTGTCAGTTACAGGTCACCCTCAGACTGAAAGCTTCTGGCAAGTCAGTTTTGGTCCTGTTTCCTAGCAGTTTTGGTAGAATAGTTAGTGTTTACTTTATGCTTTTCTTAAGTGGTCAAGATAATTCATATATGCAGATCACATGTGGACCCAAATTATTCACATATGATTTACAAATGGGCCAGAAGCTGGAAAAGCAACTTCTGGGGATTGTAGCTGTCAGCTAGCATGTACAATAGCCATATTGGCAGTGGGATTCAAGGAGTTATAGGGTTTTAAAAAAACAAAACCTCTCTTCCTTGTACTGTGGCCTCACTTATGAGTTATGATAAACAGATACATCATATAAACTCTGTGACAGAACAGACAAAGCTGCTGTGTTACACAAAAGCTTTCTTCAGGCATTCCTAATCTGCACAGTGGTTCTCTCTCTCCAAGATCAAGCAGAGAAATGCCTTTCAGTGCTCGGAAATGTTACTTTTTGGATGATGGTGTTTGTGGAATTATGGAAGCTGTAATTTAAAACAGGAGTGTTCCCAAACTCCTAGCCCTGCTTGCTGGACTGAAGGGGCTACAGATGAAAACTGTCACCTTATGTACAAAAAGTATTGCCCTGCAGCATTGGAAGTGAAATATCCCCAAAGAACCATGGGAAATCTGGCAACAAGCACAAAAACTGGGAGAATGCCACGAATAGACCACAAGTAGCTTTCACACTACATCAATTACACAAAAAAATGAATTTGTGAATGAAACAGAAATGAATTCATATTTCCCTGAAAATGCCTATTTGCTGGTTCATGTCATTTTCTTGTCAGATTCTATGTGGTTTGTGTGCAATGTCCTGTGAAAACTATTCACACATTTGCGCTTAATACATTGGATAATCACAGGTTCTTACCTGTTTAAACTTCGAATTTTCCCCTGTGTGATAAACTCTTAAGGAAATTTGAACATGGGCTTTTCCAGAGTGGACAAATGTGTCAAAAGGTGGCAATATTGCTTGCTGTATAGTTTTTGAGAAAAAAAGATCAAATGGCATTTCCCCAATTACATGTCATTTCCCCTCTTTTTTTTCTTGAGTATTCTGAAGTATTTTGTCCCTACTCAAAAGGTCATAGATTTAAAAAAAAAAAATCAGTGTATTTTATCATTTGGATTGTGACAACCAAAGCAGGTGTGTTTAATCCCTCTTAATATCCCTGTGTTTGAGCTGTTCCCACCTCATACCCTTCTCCACTTGCACAAGATTACTTCCTTTAAAACAAAACCTCTCTATATAAAGCTTTAATGAACATTAAAAAAATGGTACAAAATGGAAACTTAGGGATGGTTTGCAACTGCCCTTTTACTGGCTGGATTGGGGCCATGGCAACCTCATGCTGCAGCCCCAATCAGGTCTCTGGAGAGCTCAAAAAGGAGCTGCAAAAAGCAGCTCCTTTTTGCACCTTCCAAGGGGCACCATAGCTATGGCAGCATGGCTTTATGATGCCCCTTCAGCGCTGCATCATGTGGATGCAGTGCCGGAGGTACATCATGATGGTGCGTGCCGTGTGGACCAGTGCGCGTCAAAATGGTGCCCTGGGGGTAGGGTTAGGGCATCCAGTGTGAGGACGCTGCACCTAACTCTGCTCACAGGCCAGCACAAAGTGCTGCTCTGTATAGGCCCTTCGAGGAAGACACCAAAATAGGACAATTTATAATCAGAACAGCTGTGAAAGCCTCAGTTATCCCATTTATTTCTCTTTTTAGTGTGTGATCCCATTTCTGAGAGGTGCAGATTACAGGTGTGTATGTGTGAGAGGCAAAAGTCTCTCCCAGTTGCCAGTGATATCAGCAGAGATGGGTGGGCAATGGAAGTAACTGAACCCTACAGTTCAGCTGGGTTGTGGAGAAAAGTATGGAGGCTGCAGAGAGTTGGACCGAATGGATCTTCCAGATCCATAATTATACGATTCTACGTAGCAGGAGTGGCCAAGAGGCACACATGGCCTGCAAACAACCCAGTAGGTTGACTATCCTGAGGTATACCTTTTACCTTTATAAAAGCCCCAAATGCAAGCTATAATCTGTGTCTCTTCATAAGGGACGACAACATTACAGATGGATAGTCTCAGTAAAAGAAGACCACGGCTCTGAGTTTTCAAGCCCTGAGTTAATGGGAGCCAACGTGGTGTTGTAGTTTGAATGTTGGACTATGACTCTGGAGATCAGGGTTCAAATCCTTGCTCAGCCATGGAAAACCCTTGGGTGAGCTTGTGCAAGGAAGGCAAAGGCAACCCCCTTCAGAACAAATCTTGCAAAAAAAACAAACCCTTATGATAGGGTCACCTTAGGGTAGCCGTAAGTCAGAAACTACCTAAAGTCAAACAACAATAACAGGGCTATTAATAAGAGGATTATTTGAAGGTCCCTTGTTTGCTGGATCAACATAAGTCAAAATTAACTTGATGGCACAGAACAACAATAATCTGTGTCTTTTGTACGTAAGTCAATAAAAGCTTCACCTAACTCATTAGTATGGACAAATTTTAACAAGACAGACATCTGAGGAATCATGTTTAAGTTCTGAGGCTTATTTAAGTTTTGATGAGTTACAATAATATGGAATGGAAAAGATTTTAACAGTGTCCTTGTCATATAACTAATAATGACTAAGATCCTGTTGGTTAGTCCCAGCTAGAATAGACTCATTCAGTCCATAATTGAATAGTATGTTTACCGTAGATAAATCTCCTTGATTCAGTGGGCCTACTTTAGTCAGGACTAATAAGAGAATTTAGGTGAAAGAATAGTAGCTCTCATTTGTTAAATGGTAAGTTGTTTCATACCTCCTTCAATATCTCAACAAAACATCATTCTCACATTTTGCTAGGAATGATATGCATCAGTGTAAATGTAACTTCTTAATGAATCTTGTGATTGAAAAAAAGTGGATCAAGAAACCAAAAAGTATGCTTCACGGCACTATTTCCCCCCCTTTTAATTGTTATACTCCATGCATCTCTTGTGTCATGTCTACCCTGAGAGACCAACCACAACGATAAAGCAAATTGCTGAAGAAAAGAAAACATCATATCATATCATTGCAATGGGTGGGTGAATAAACTGGACAAGGAAACCAGCTGATCACTTTTGGGAATGAGTTTCAAATGAAATTAATGTTTTAAAAGGACATGCTTTGTAGAAGAAAGGGTGATGAGCTGCTCTCCCATGGGCACAGTAATGACATCACTGTGTCTTGATCTTATTTAGAAATGCCCATTCTTCTTTCTAGCAACATGTCACCACAGCTGTGCCATTGCTGTCACCGTGTTTACTATGTATCTGTCTGGTGAAATGGAAAGTGGGCAGAATTGCAAATTGGGCAAGTTATACTGAGTATTCCTTCTTCGCATCCAGTGGCCAGAACAGATGGCTTGTAGATTTCAGGTCAGACACAGTGGTCTGCACGATCAGATCTTCACAGTCTGCTTCATAATCATTGTGTCTCTTGAGAGATGGGATGCAATTTTGCACAGAAACCCTTGGGCTTTGTGCTTATATGTTTGACCTCATGAGAATTCTATCTAGACCTGGAAACAAAATGATCACCTTTCTTTCACATACAAGAAAAGGGGAAGATAACATTCTCTTCAGTGGTTGGCAGAGTGATGTGCTGACATGCAGTATGGGTGATAAATGCCTGTCAGGACACTCATTTAAAAATAAGTTCTCCAACATTTGAGTGTTCATGCACAGCTTATCTAAGCTAACCACGTGTGACTGGAAGTCTCCATTCTTTCTTTTACTGCTATGGTCATTCAGATCTAATCAAGGCTATTATTGTCCTATTTTGAACGTCTCTCTCTGTGTCTGTCTGTCTTAGAATCTTCTTTTTTTAAAAAAAAGGTTTGTTGTAACATGGATCATTATGCAAATAACAAAGATTTGTAGTTCTGGACATATAAACAGACCTTTATAAAAACAGTTGTGTTTCAGAAATCTGGGTCTGGTTCCCTTTGGCAGAAACCAAGCTAGCTAAAAATAGTAGCATTTGACAAAGCACTTGGGAAAATCTGGATCATTAACTGATGGTACAGCCAAGCAGTTTATATATAGCCTTTCCCCCATTTGTATCCAAATATAATTTGTCCAGGCTTTATTGGAAATGCTTGCAAAGTGGGAGTGTGAAGGCTGAACAGGAGCATGCAGGATGTGAACATTCAGTGTGTTTGAGTGGCTTGAGTATTTTAAGTTCCCTTTATGACCAAGCAAATAGGATGTAAATATGCTTTTACAGAGTTATCAATCAAATGTTGAACACCCTTTATGTGTGTGCTTATTTGTACAAGGCTTCTTTCAGATCTTAGAATAAATGTCTGATGCATGTGACTGTGTTCCTTCCACATCCAAACAGTGCTGAATATGTAGGGGGTCTGTTAGTGTTTTGCACAGTGACTGGACAAGCCAGGTTTCAAAGATCACTGACTGCCAGGTTGTGTACACATTTATTTATGTGAGAGAGAGAGAACGGTGGAGGGGGGGGGGTTCTAATCAGGACCAGAAACGGTTAATACTCCTAGTGTTGCATGCTGGTATCCCAATGGATATATCTCACACTCTTGTGCTTTCTCCTTTTTTTTTTTTAAATGACTTGATTATACATTTAGTAACAAGTCTAATTTGAGCATGATTTTCCAAAACAAGCCATTGGAGTGGGAGCTATTTTTAAAAAGTGCATACAGTACACCGAAGAGTTAAATGGCACAGTGATATGAGTGTTGGACTAGGACTCTGAGATAGCAGGGTTCAAATGCTCAATCCTATAAACCCACTTACTTGGGCAAGTCACACCCTCTCAGCCTTAGAGGAGGGTTGCCTTACTAAGAAAGCCTTATGAAAGAGTTGTTATTAGTTGGAGGTGATCTGAAGGCACAGAACAGCTCAATAGTAGCAACAGATACAACAACAATTGCTGTAGTATCTCTATGCTATGCAAGCAAGATCCTGTTATGATAACCGTTTTTGCAGGAGTATTTCAGAATGAAGAAAAGCCAACAGGGTGAAGAAAGCTGACAGAAAGAAAATAAACTCATTTGATTTACTGGAGAAGAGTGCTGCGGACATTGTAGACAGCCAAAATGAAAAACAAATGGGTTCAAGAATACATCAAGCACTAACTATCCTTGGAAACTAGTATGACTAAATTGTACTTCGGCCACATCATGAGAAGGCATGAATCATTGGAAAAGACAATGATGCGTCAGCCTCAGTTTTATCATCTTGGCTTCCAGTGAAGTTCAGGCTTGAACTGATCAAGGACCCATTTGTTTGTCTATGGTATACTCAGCACTCTGCTGTGGCACCACATCTCAAATGAGTTTATTTTCTTTTTATTAGCTTTCTTCTTTGTCCAGTTCTCACATCCATACACAGTGATGGGGAATTCAATGGCTTGGATTATCCTCACTTTGATGTTCAGAGATATATCTTTACACTTTAGCATCTCGTCCAGTTCTTTCACAGCTGCCCTTCCCAATCCTAGCCTTTTTCTAATTTCTTGACTACAGTCCTCATTCCAATCAGTATTTGATCCCAGGTGTGGGGACTCTTTAACTACCATATTTTCCGGCGTATAATACGACTGGGCGTATAAGATGACCCCCAACTTTTCCAGTTAAAATATAGAGTTTGGGATCTACTCGCCGTATAAGACTACTCCTCTTCCGATGCGCACCAAATAAAAATTAAAAAAACATCAGATTTGATTTCAAAATGGTAATTTTAATTCAAATGCTTATGACATGCAGATACTTAGCAGGAAAACTTATTGTATACAAAGCCTGCTTGGATTGGTCAGCTCTCCCTGCCTGCCCAGCCCTCCCTGTCTCCAAGACTATCAGAGCGGTATTGCAAACACAGCTCTTTTTTCCATACCCTGGGCTTTCCGGACGCCTGCAGCTTGCTCTGCCCTTCAGTTACATATGCGGCGACTGCAGATTCTCCAGTCCAGCTCGGAAGTTTCAGCACCTGCCCTATAAGACGACCCCCGGTGTATAAGACGACCCCCGACTTTTGAGAAGATTTTCCTGGGTTAAAAAGTAGTCTTATACTCCAGAAAATACAGTATTTCAATTTTCTCATCATTTATGATGAATTCTTGTAAAATCTTCTGTGGTCATTATTTTTGTTTTATTGATGTTCAGCATTTTAAGCTTACCTTGGCACTTTTCACAAACCTTCCAACATTCTAGAAATGAAAACCAGGACATGTGTGGCCAAGCAGCATCAAAGTGTGCTCAAGATAATAAATTTTATTATTGAGGAAGAACGTATAAACTAGAAGATGCTCCAGCAGTTTCCTTTTGACTGAACTTACTGAGAAGGCCAAGACTATGCCCCAGTCTCTCCTCTCCCTGTGCCAAACTGATTATGTGCAAACTACTTCTGCATTTTGAACTCAGTTTGTACCAAATGGAGTAAACTGAAGATGAAGAGGGAAAGTGAGAGGAGGAGAAAGAAACCAGGATATTTTAAAAGTGAAAAAGTGGAGGATTTTTCAGGACTTTGCCTGACATATCAGGGCAGCTGGAGGGTATATTTTCATTCCAAAAATCTCAAAGTAATTCACAATAATGTACATTAAAACCAACAAAATACAATATAGTCAAGTAATAAATGATAAATCAGCAATAAAAGAATAAACCATTTCATTAAAACCTAGTAAAATTGCTAGGGATAAACAGTCTCTTATTGTCTGTTTTGCATATATTATTGGATTTTCAGGTAATAGCATTTCAGCCCAGCCAACATTGCAAAGCTAAAAGAATAAACAGAATAAGATTCACTGATTGAGCCAATAGGTTCACAGATGTAATATAACAAACTATCAAAAACTTTTGAATGCAGTCCATGAAAAGTCAGTTCCATCTATATCTATATCTATATATATATCTGCAATCAACTAGAATGTAGAGATCATTGGTTGTTGCTGTCTTATCCAAGGAGATAAGTAAGAACATATGAAGAGGTATGGATTGGACTGCTCTAACTCAACATTATGTTTGCAGATGGGAATCCTAAAGCAGGACATGAGTGAAATAATACCTTCTCACATTGTCTTCCTTATGACAGTGAGAGGTTTTTTTGTTATTGAAATTGTGTTAATTATTTTTTTAAAATGCATCTATAAATTTATATTAGCATATGCACATTTTGTGCAGATCAATCATCATGTTGGTTCTCTTTGGGGCTAATATATCCCCCCCTTTTTTTTGTTGATGTGTATGTTCCCACCCTATGATGAGATGGCACAGATAGTGGATGGCACACTTATTAATTTTCCCTGTTATCAAGCCCTGCATGTATATTTTGCTTTGTTTTCTGTGAAAAGAGAATAAGCACAGGCTGGGCTATAGCCTCTCTTGTTAGTTTGCCAGTTTGCTATTTGCAAGGTGGATCTTAATTTAAATGTAGGTGAACAAGATGTCATCTCCCTCCCCAACTAGTAAGATGTAATAATTGTATGACCTTAACATTCTACTACTTCATCTTGTTGCTTGTGTATGTATCTTGTGGAATATATCTACAGTACTTTATTTGTGACTGTAAAATTATTACATGGTCTTTCCAGGTATCCAAGTGGTTAGCTGTGTCTCATTGTCTGACAACTGCATTTTAATCAGCCCTCTTTCCAGACTGTCACATTAAGAGTTGGCAGATCAAGCTCTGCTAAGTGCTGTGTTCTTTGATGTTACATCAGCAGTTTCCATTGTCCAAGAAACATTTGTTATGCAGATCACATCATGGGTTTCTGAGGCCCAGTGTTCTCTCTCTGGTAGCAGTCAGTAATACCTGTTCATGCTGAAGAAAGCAAAGATGAGTGATCTTGTCTTTTGCAACTGACTTTCTATCAGAATGTACTCAAGTTTTCAAAATTCAGATATGGGAGAAAATAAAACAGATGGATTTACCCATTCCTAAAAGAAAATAGATTTTGTTATTAGTACTGCTGTTAAAGCTTGACAATGGCCTGTTACAGACTGCCAAAATAAAGCTGCTTCAGGTCTCTTTAGAGGTATGCTATTTAAAAGATGCATGGGTCCTAAGAGTCCGGAGGTCGTGCCAAAGCCACACTCCATTCCTAAGCACTGGAGTGCAGCTTTGGTGCAGCTTCCGGATTCTTAGGATGCATGCATCATTTAAATAGCATACCTCTAAAGAGACCTGAAGCAGCTTTATTTTGGTAGTCTGTAATAGGCCTATATACAGGAAATAGGCTTTACAGTGCTCTAGATAGGAAAAGAAATCTAATGACATAACCTCAGAAATAGTTCTTAAAAAGAATTACTATTGAGGTGGGGTCCAGTCTATAAAGCTCTCTGCCATTTTCATCCCACTTCATACTAAATACATTTATAGCTCTCTTGTTGCCTGTTTTACTGAACCCTTTTCTGAATTGTTATGTATTATTTATATGTATTATGCTATTATTTCTTAGACTGTATGCCATGGGCAGGTTTAATCTTATCTATTTTATTGTTTGTATGTAAAGCGCTGTGCAAATCTACAGCGCTATATAAAAAAGCATATTAATAATAATAATAATAATAATAATAATAATAATAATATAACCATATATTTCAGGTGTAACTCTTATATATATATTTAGTGATACCTACATCTAATAAAATATTTTGAGAGTTTATTATGCAGTTTCTGCAATTTTAGTATATATATGTATGCTGTTATTATGTGTAATGGATGAAACTTTTAAAAAAAGAGGGCTGGTGGTGGAGGAGGAAAAATAATTACCAATAACAGCTCTTTAGAATACAATACAGTTGGCTTTGCATATCTACAGATTTTGCACCCACAGCTGGAAAATATATATTTATTTTAAAAATCAAAAAAGCAAATCCTGATTTTGCAATTTTACATAAATGACACAATTTTACTACACCATTGAATATAATGGGACTTGAGCAGGCATGGATTTTATCCATAGGGGGGTGGGGGTGGTCCTGGAACCAAATCCCAGCAGATATCAATGGCCCACTGTAATATAAATGTGTACCTTGCATACCAGTAAGTCCCACTGAATTCAGGTCCAAACTATGGTGGAACTGAACTAGTTATTAGAACATGATAACATCTGAGCAATAAGAATCACTATCCCAAATCCCAAATCCTAAATCACTAATCCCAAATCACTAATCATCAAATAAAGCAGACTAATTTGCAAAATGCAGAGATGATAAAGAATGTGCTAGGATAACCAGACATTTAAAAAAAATCTCTTCAGGGACCACTGCTTCTAAATGTAAAGGTGATTGCTTTCTCTATTTTGACATTTAATAGACTTAAGTCTGAGTAGATATCTATACTGTCCCCTCCTCTCCAGTTCTTCTTGGAAATCTGCAACAACTAATATCCAAAGGAACTAATTACAAGAGCGGCAAGAATTATCCCTATAAGAAATTGGAAAGGGCAAGCCTCATTAAGATTATTAAATGTTTCCAATTTTCTTTTGAAAGAATTAGTAATGAAAAACCTGACACAACGTTAATATCCACAGGAGGAGGATGGAAGAGAAAAAAACTTTGAAATCCAATGGGAAAAATATTTAGTTTAGGATTTGCAAAATATTACATAATGTATTCTTAAGTAGTGTAAAATTTATTAATAATCAGTATTGCTATTATAAATTTAATTAATTTTAAAATATTTAGAAGGTATTGGTGAAGTAGAATTAACCATTAATTTGATACCGTGAACTGACAAGTTGGAAGTCATCTGTCCTTATAAGTTAATATAGTGGTATGTAGTTTTTGTAGATGTAGAAATAGAAGTAGAAAAGTATCTTTTTGTTTTATTTGTAATGTTTGTCCTATTTGTGGTGTTGCAACCTTGTATGTGTGTTTCACATTGAGGAAATATTTGTGTTTGAATGTATACATAGAAATCCAAAAGAACTTTTTTGGCATCTAAGGAAGAAAGAATAGCTGATTGCTAATTAGCCATAATAAATGTAGCACATATTGAATACAAAGGGCTCTTTCACACTACACTGTTGTAACACTATGATTCTGCTTTAACTACCATTGCAAGCATCCTATGGAATTCTAGGTTTTGTAGTTTGTTGAAGTACTAGAGCTCACTATTTGAGACTTCTAAATACCCCTCCTTAACCTTTAAATCCCAATTTTCCAAGACATTTGGTTACTTTCTATAAGAGGCACAGTAAACCTCCTGGAAATGGTTACACCAGTGGTTCTCAAACTGTGGGGCAGGACCCCCAGGGGAGGCATGAGATTTGCTTGGGGGGGGGGGTGAGAATTGAAGGCCCTGATCCCCCCTCCTCCTTTTTTCAAACCTTTTCTGTCCTGGAGGAGAAGAGAAAGGCAAGGAGAGTGCTTGGGACCCTTGCCTGTGAGAGGTGTAAGAGGAGAGCTATTACCTTAGATGTTAAAATATGAATTTACATGAATCTGCAAACAACAATACACACACTAAACAAACAAAATAGTTTTATTCATATACTACATCAAGTGGGAAGGAGGTGTGACATCTGGATGTAGATGTAAAGGGGGTCAGAAGGGTAAAAAAGTGAGAACCACTGGGTTCCTCTTATGACAGAATTATAAAGATGACTGCATGCAGAAACCTTGGATAGGACTGGCAGTTAACTGCTAACTGGTTAATGAATGGGCCTTAAAGGTAAAGGTAAACTAACTTTATTGTTAAAAGCTAAAAGCCATCACAATTTGATACTGGTCCAGCCAGTAGATACAAAAGCAATATAAAAGGATCAAAACCTTAAAGCAAATCAAGACTTAATTCCCACTAGAAGCCAAAATTACTCAACTATTGTACTTTGGACATATCATGAGAAGATGGGGCTCATTAGAAAACTATAATACTTGGTAAAGAGGAAAGCTGTTCAGTAGATCTGAGCACACTGATAACAGGGAAACTTAGAGATCTCTTATTCAAAGAGTTGCCATAAGACAAAGTTGACTTGACAGCAACTAACAGCAGCAGCAACAACTGCAATTCAATAAAGGTAGCATCTGGCAACAGAGACAGATGGAGATAAGTGGAATAGCATGAATGGAAGTCAATTCTGAAGTGAGAGATCGTATTAATTTATGCCAGATAGTAAAACCAGTTTTATATTGGCTCTTTTCATGTTATATTTATAATTCTCATTCTCTCCTCGGCCTATTCACTATATTTCTAAACAGCATAAGCCAGTAGGTTGTTCCAAGTGTGTTAATAAATGTTTACTAACAATCAGGCAAACAACAGCCTAGAAATGTTTTATATTTCACTTTGTGTTTTGATTGAAAAATGGAATAGTGAAGAACAATGTTTTGTTGTTGCTGTATACCCTCAAATTGTTTCTGACTTATGGCTAACCTAAGGTGACACTATCATAGGGTTTTCTTGGCAGATATCTTCAGAGGGGGTTTGCCATTGCCATCCTCTGATACATAGAAAGTGGAAGGACATTTTTGCTTCACAGTTTGCTGATTGGCTGAATTTATTCTTTATTAGCAAGACAGATTAAAATTACAATATTTTTCCTAGCAACTGTCTAATTAAAAAAAACTGAGAGAAAGAGAGAGAACAATGCTCAGGTGTCAAAGTAGGACTGGAGAATGAGTAAAAAAAGAAAGTTAAATCTACTTGGCTTTGCCTCTGGCAATGTATTTGTTCTGCTTTGCCAGAATTAGTGAGCATGAGCCACCACTGGCACAGATGCTGTCATTTCACAGAGGTCTTCTACAAAGCCATGGTTTTTTCTCTCACCTGCAAAAGAGCTGAGAGCAAAAGATATTCTATGCCTATATCATGGGTGTATAAATCCCTAAACTATACTACAGTTGCTAAAATGTTAACTTGTTGACTTGGACTAACAGTCCTCCAAGTGTCTGGCATATTTTCTTTCTTTAGAGCTTTCGATGGCAATGTGTTAGTTTCTAGTTAGTTAGGAATATACTTAAAATCAAGGCTGAGAAACACTCCATGGCCTCATTCCCGCTTACAAATAAGTAATGGATGAATTTGACAGTGGACCGTGGCTCACACTGCATTTGCCTCAATCGCATTTTCTTGTAAAGTAACCCACTTCTCATTCACATTGACCAATGATTTGATTCCTCTTCAGTGGATGATCATCTGATCACATCATTTAAAAAATAAATTCTGATCTGCATCCCATTCACACTTGCGCTGAATCAATTTATTGCAAAAGATCTGGAAAAATGAGAGTCAAAAAGAAGTGTGTTAAATTGATCTAGTGCATGGCTACCTCTCCAAACTGCTTCAGTAATTCAGCTCAAGTGCAAACAAGATTAATTTAAACCACTTCAAACCAGTTTGCAAACCAGTTTAAAACGTAGTAGGAACGAAGCCCCTATCTTTTGCACATGACTAGCTGATGAGAGATTGATTCTTGAGTAATGTAGTCATGTAAGAAAAAAATGGATTAAGTGACAACCCTAGTTAAGATGGAAGAGGAAGGATCTCCCAGGTGAAAAGCAAGATGAAAATTAGTTTGTTTTTGATAGCTATTATGAATCCTACAAATTCTCTTTCCCCACTAAAACATGCTTTAATTGGTCCAATAAATGACACCATCTTATCTGATTTCAGATCTGTTTTTGTGGGCCAGCAGAGTACTGATCTCATAATGCCGAAACACACGAGATGTTTTTTCTGTCATTATAGAAGCTTCCATTTGCTAAATAGAGTGGATCACAACGTATGTGAAATGAAATCATTCAAATAAGTCCTTTGGTCAGTTAACAGAGTTATTTTCGCTAATATTTCATGGACAACCAGGTACAATTCTGATTTTCCATTGGTTTACTGGGCTGTAAAGGACTGTGAATTTTGATTGAGATGCCTTAGCATGGAGGTATAGATGATGCAGATGTTGTGGGACTGCAACTCCCAGCATTCCTCACTATTTACTATGGCTGCTGGGAGTTGCAGTTGAAAATATCAGGAGGGCCACAAGGTTCCCTCCCTTACCCTAGAACAAGAAGAAATCCAAGCTTGGTGTCACTAGCACCCATTCAAATTTTAATTTTATTCACTTTTTATTTAAATGTATTTATTTATTGAATTTATACCCTGCTTTTCTGCCAAGATGTGATCCAAGGCTGCTAGTAAGAATTATACTTCCATTGTTGCATTTCTAGCATGACAGTAACTTAAAACTTCAGTTGAGCTTTAAGAAACAGTTTTTTACTTTATGAAACAACAACAACAACAAATTATTACTATTATTTATACTCGTGGTTTGAACACATGTTCTGGGAAAGCAAACATGAGTCTAAACGGAGCAATAGTACATAAATAGGTCAAGAGCTGGAGATATTCTCATTTGAGTCAGATCCAATGTTTCTTCACAGGTCATCCTTTTAAGATTTCTTTCCAAAACTTCCTTTTAGAAATGGGATTCCATGAAAATGTCCAGATCTGTTCATGTGTTCAATAAAACAATGGCAGGTTTCAAAAGAAGTTGTCAGTTTTCTTTTCAACTTGCACCTTGCTAAATCTCAGTTTTGTAGTTAGTCTTTCACTGAGGACAAATATGATAGCTCTTTCTGGCCAGCAATGAATTTCTAATTTTTTCACTTATTTCCACAGCAACTATGAAATTAAAAGTTTGTTCTGTAGTTCCTCACTTTCAAGAATAAACAAAATAATTGCAGTTCTTCTCTTGGTACTATTTTTTCCCTTATCTTCTGTGACATTCAATACAGCTTTCTAAAAGTCTACCAACTTTGGGCAATTTAGATATTTAAGCATCCAAAGCAAAGTGGCAGCCAAAGCTCCAAGGGAATGTGAACACAGCAAATATAACCAGTCTATGTGTGAATGATTTTCAGGTTTTAGGTGTTCGCAATTCTAGAAATCTGGCATCTGAAGGAAAATTGCTGCTAATAAGCAATAAGCAAATAATAAGCAAATTGCTGCTAATAAGGCAGTGCCTTCAATCTCCTGTCCCTATAGCTGCATCTCTGATTACACTTAGAGGTGACCCATTGAAATCAATGGGACATAAGGCAGTAATAACTATTTTAAGTCCCCAGTTTCAGTGAATCTACTCAGTGATGGGAATTTTGCCACTCTCCAGATGTTGTTGGACTGCAACTCCCAGCAGCCTACTGGAAGCTGTAATTGAACAATTTCTGGAAGATCATATAATTCACATCACTGGTCTATTCCAATTATGAAACTGTCAAACTGTCTGCTAATGTGCAAGCATGTCGTGTGTGGATGTTTGTTTGCAGCATAACTCTGTTTCGGAGCTCCTTCCACGATTTGCGTCGCTGGTGCAGCCTCTACACAGCTGCACCAGCGACGCAAATGAGAAAGGGTCTGAGTGGCCCCTTTCTCTGCTTCCCCGCCACTGTCGGGTGTCCTTGGGGCATGAAGCCCCAAGGACACCCCTTTCCAGGCTGCAGGGAAGCGGCCTTTTGCCACTTCCCCGTGGCCTAGAAAGCGGCGGATCGGGGCCTCAGAGGCTGCAGCTGTGGCAGCTGAGGCCCCGATCCGGTGGGGAAAGGGCCAGTTACAGGCCACCCCAAACGGGCAGTCTGTAACGCGCCAACTATGCCATGCTGGCTTAGCCTCTCCAAAATAAGAGCATTTGTTGTGTCCCTTCAAGTCCCTTCTGGCCTATGGCAATCCTAAGCCAAACCTATCAAAGGGTTTTCTGTGGCTGAGAGTGTGTGACTTGCCCAAGGTCAGTCATCCAGTGGTTTCCATGGCGAAGCAGGGATTTGAACCCTGGTCTTTGGAGTCATAGACTAATGCTGAAACAGCTATGCCAAGCTCCTCCAAAATAAGAATTCTGCTCTCCACCAATATTACCCTTCAGTCTTGAGATTTCTAGTATTGCAGTGACTTAAAACTTCAGTTGAGCATTTATAAATACAATTTAGACATCCAAAGAAAAGGGAGTAGGCAAAGTTAACAAGGGAACATGTAAACCGCAAATACAAGAGTTGTAGGCGTGAATGATTTTCCACGCTTCAGTCTCTTCAATGCTGGAAATTTTGGGACTGTAGGGAAATTTCAAGAGTGAGGGAGAATTCTTATTGGGGTGGATGGATGGCCTCATTCTCCTCTCCACAATAAACACACTTGTGCCAGATGAATAATTCTGCAGATGTCTAACTAAAAGATTGTATGTACAGCACTGTGTAAATTTACAGCGCTTTATAAATAAAGGTTAATAATAATAATAATAATAATAATAATAATAATAATAATAATAATAATAA
>NC_056522.1:71062512-71066815 GCF_019175285.1 Sceloporus undulatus | reverse complement strand
GGAGGAGGAGGTCAGTTTATGGCAGGAAAAAAAAATAGAAGAAATTCCAGAAAGGAAGTTCTTTCTTCTTGTCACTAGGTGGCAAAGTTCAACAAGACTATCTATAAAAGCAGGAGGGGAAAAATAACTCACCTTTTTATTTTGCTCTCTCTTTGGTCACAGTGGTGGGAAATAGAAAGGGATAGAAATGCAATTATAAATAATTAAGAACCAACACAATCCATTTTAATAGCTTAGTATGGCTGAAATCCTTTCATTTGGGGCTGGGAGAAGCATCCTAGGGACCATAAGATATTACAACCCATGGACAGGTCTTTCATTCTATAAGGACCCCAGTCCTGTCAGTTCTCTGCATTGTGGTGACCAAAAGTTCCATTGCTGTCACTCCTTTGTGGCAGATGAGCATGAAAAAGGATGTTTTGGGAGTGGGATGGGGCTAGTAGAATTAGTCCTCCCCCGGAGTGTAGTAGAGTCTCCTTCCTTGGAGGTCTTTAAGCAGAGGCTAGATGACCATGTGTTGGGGATGCTTTGATTTGGATTTCCTGCATGGCAGGGGGTTGGACTGGATGGCCCTTGTGGTCTCTTCCAACTCTATGATTCTATGATTCTATGATTCTATGATGGGAATGGAAAGAGAATTTTGTAAAAAGATAGCCCTGGGTTATGGTGGTGAATTGGCAACAGCAATAAGAAGACTGTCTTCATTTCTCACCTGGCTTGCAACAACCCTTCAGAACCCAAGAAGCAACAATAGGTACACCACAGATTTTCCTCAGGTCTGTCATTGGATTTCTAGATCCAGATGCAAACTAAGCTCCGGTTGGGATGGCTGAGTTGGCGGGTGAGGAGAGAGTCATGCCACAGTGGATCCATCATGGCATTCTACTGTGGGCACTGTGGTGCCTTCATTATTCTCAGGTTGCTCATCCCTGGCCTAGTGCCCTCAGATCTTTTGGGTCAAATCTGTTGCTGGGCTAAAACTCCTGCTGGCTGGAAATGATGGGAACTGTTGTTCAACACATCTGAAGGGCACCAAGTTGAGGAACTTCCCTGCATCTACCATTGACTGTGCTGCCTAAGGATGGTAGTGGTTGTAGCCCAACACATCTAGAATTATCAGATGGGGGAAGGGGTGTACTACACAGTACTGTATATACACTGAGTATCAGATGATGTTATGGGGTTATTTTGCCTTTATCATATCAGGCCTAGCTCATTCTTTACATGGCACTGTAATAGAAATGTCATGGATGGTGCATTATCATTTATATGGCTGCTAAGTAGTCATTCAGATGTCTTTTTATTTTTTATTAGAATGATGCAAATAACTTTACTCATGCATTCCAGGTTTATTATTCACACTATGTTGCTGCATCTATGTGCATTTCTGGGACTTTGGTTGCTCACATGTGCCAGCACTCGAATAAACATTCAGGGCATGCAAAGTTTTATCCTAAATAATAATAATAATAATAATAATAATAATAATAATATAAAACTTTTATTTATATCCCTCTTTTTGTTAAAAACAATCAAAGCGGCTTACAAGAGTTAAAATACATCCATATATACAAAATATCCCACCCTTAAAAGACAATTAAACAGTATAGAATTTAAAATTACATAATAATTAAAACCAATAAAAGTGGCAGTCATAATATATATGTGTGTGTGTGGGGGGGGTCTCTTCATATTGGTTACTCACACTGCCAGTGATGCAAATCTTTTTAAAGGAGCTTCGGAAAAAAACAGTATCAATTATCCTGGGTTAAGTGGGGCTTTTGACAGCCCCCTCCAACTTATTCGGGTGCATTTGGGATGCTTGTGAACAATGGAGATTCAACCTGAATTCATCTTGGATTATTTTCCCTGTCTGAATAACCCCTAAGTGGGACTGTGAGCTCTTGTTTGCAGTGGTACTTCTTCCTGTCAGCATTGTTGTTGGAAGTATGTAGTATTATGATTACATTTGCTGTAGTTCTCTGGTTTAACGGAATATTGAGTCTGGGTGCTCTTGTTTCTGCCATTTGGCTGTCACCTCTGTGTAACAATAGGAATCTAGAAACTGCTTTCAAATTCACCATACTATATTGTATATTAACAGACCTTGCCACCATAAGGCCAAGTGAGATGGTTGTTGCAGGTACAGAGGACAGGTGCTGTACCAATTCCCCACAGACTGGCCTAAACTCACCAAGTGTTTTTCATACTACACAATTATAGTACTTTGATTTCTCTTTAATAGCCATGGTCCATTGCTCCATCCTTTATAATCCTGGAATCTGTAGTATTTATTATACTTTGCCAGAGAGCTCTAGTGAGTTTTTGCAAGTGGAACTGAGAGGAGCCATTTGTTAGTTTATACCTCAGTCAAGAAAATATCTTGTGCCAAGAAATCTTAAATATTCATAATGAAGGTTATTGATATTTCTTCAAACAAATACATATATTCATCAAGACATTTGTGTAATACATATTTTGTGCATATTCCCCTCTCTTTTCTTACCCTGCAAATGGAAATTAGAACTGTTACAGATTGTAACCAAAACAGGTTGGTATACAGGGTTCTCCAAAGGCATTTTGCTATGGCTAGCAAGTTTATTTTTTGCTGCTCCTGACCTTGCATTAATTTATTAGGAATTGAGAGGAATGCCAAGACTGATGGCTGCTTCTGCCATCTGCAACAGAGAATCAGATATTGGATCCTATTCCTCCTAGTTCAGCATCCATTTGAATGCAGGACTCAGCACCAGGACTGAAATGGTGCTTCTCCCCCTTGCACAGATGCACACAAAGATAAAAAGTGCCTTAACAACACCACATCTCATGCTATCACAGCTCTGATCATACATCTAGGCACCACTTGCTGCCATTATAGTGATCAGAGACCAGGGATAAAGGAGTATTATATAAATGAGAAGATGAAAATCTCATATGCAACTTGTAAAAATATATTGCTTGAAGTGCTTGTAGAGTCAGTAATGCTATAGTAAATGTGTCAGAGTGATTATACAGTGGTTTGTCTCAGAAAGATGCTTTACAACTCTTGTTTGGTTTACGGATCAGTCTTACAAGCCTCTAATCTAACCAATAATTTTGTATTTATTGGATTTACATTTTATAAATGATTTGAGGATGGGGTGCAATGTCTTTTGGATTCACTGCTTCTGACATGGGTCTCTGATTTCTAAAGTTTTCCAGACTACCATAAATGTAGATAAATTTATTCTACCACTTAACTGTTGCAAACAAAAAAGAAGTTTCACTATGATGAAATGTTGTCAACAAGCCTCGAGTTCAAGTAAGAGTGTGTAGAAGGGATAGGCCACTGTAGTCATCCCAGATATATTTCCAAGCTACTTCAAAGTATGGTTGAGATGACAAATTATTAATGAAGAAGAACACACAAGCTAGGAGAAGCTGCACTGGCTTGTTTTTGCTTGAGTCTACTGGGATGAGCAACATTCCACATTCTCTATCCTCTCCACCCTGCTGCATTAACTGAGTACAAAGCCGTTTTGAGTCTCCATATTGGGAGAAAGGTGGGATATAAGAAAATAAAATAATAATAATAATATAATAATAATTGCATTTGAACTCAGTTTGCAGCTTTAAAAAGTGAAACTACAGAGGATTAAATGGAACTGTCCCTGCTGAATTGGGGCAATTGGAGAATGTGGGTAAGCAAATAGGCATAATTAACATTTGCCCTAACAACTCTATTCCATGTGTTTCACTGTTTATTTGCAGTTTGCTGGGTTTTAATATTAGCAGCAGCCAGGCTGTGAGCTCTGCTAGAGCTCAGTTGAGAAATTAAAAACAATAACAGCAGAAACCTTTGCAGCATATGCTCCACAACAGTTTTGTGTTTTGTGAAATCATTCAGAGCCAAGTTAATTTTTTGCAAGCATATTTCAATGGGGTGCGGGGGGGGGGGGTGCGAGATGAAAAAAGCTATATTCCTTATATGGCCAGCTTGGTTTTTCCCCTCTCCTTTTGCTGAATTTAAGCATTCTTTTTCAATCAGCCTGTTCTCTGAAACAGTGTAATGTATTTGCTGGTATCAGGCAGTGGGAAGCTCTGCTTTGCAATGACTTCAGCACACAAGGTTGTGTGTGTGGGAGAGAAGGGGTGGGGATGGGAAGGAACCAGGGCAGACATTCACTTGATGTTAAATAAAGGCAATGACCCCACAGATGCAAGTTCTGAAGATCTGATCAGATGTGGGGGTGGGGGGCATAAAAGAAAGAAGGATAGATAGATAGATAGATAGATAGATAGATAGATAGATAGATAGATAGAT
>NC_056522.1:71057766-71062502 GCF_019175285.1 Sceloporus undulatus | reverse complement strand
TGATTTTCAGATTATATGGCACAGGATGAAATGGGCAAAATATGTTTCCTGTTTATTCATGTAGAACTGGAAAAGGAATCAAGTAGCTCTCTACTCTCCACATCTTTTCAGACAGTAGCTCCTAGCACTCTTAGTCATTGGCTATTCTGACTAGTGCTGATGGGTGTTGCAATCCAACAACATCTGAAGGGGAACACAATCCACATCTCAGTATAGGATGCCATATCAGAATATTTGTCTATTTAGCACAGAGTTGTCAGTATTGATGGGTAGCCACTTTCCATAATCTCAGACAGAGAAAGGTCTTTCCCCAACAGTTTCTAATGTATATGCCTTCAAGTTTCCTGTTGACTTATGGTGATCCATGAATTTCATACAGTTTTATTAAGTGAGGTCAGAGGTGGTTTGCTCTTGCCTTCCTCTGAATATAGCCAGCAGCAGCTGGTATTCCTTGTAGGTCTCCTTCTAAAGTTCTAATCAGGCTGGGCACAGCTTAGATTACAGCCTCTAACAGCTTCTACCTGACTCTTTTGTCTGGGATTCTAAGAACTATACCTGAGTTATTTTTCAGGCAAATCAAATTCTTCACTCTCAAGATATGATATCTCTCCATAAATTCACATTATTCCAACACAACTAGTGATATATTGCTACTCTTCAGTGATCTATTTGTACTCACTACAACCAGTTCAGGGACTTGGAATAATCTCTATCTGACTTACTGCTGTACGGCATACTGGACTGACACATTGGACCCCTGCATTGCAGAAGGAAGCAGGTTTAGGGTTGTCCTTAATTTAGGGACTATTTACTCAAATACCTCTGGGACTGATACTCTTTCCTAAGCTCTGATTTTGAATTAATATGTGCACAGAAAGCCTGTGAGAGCACAGCTAAGAATCAACATAGGCTGATTGAAAAGTTGGCTGATATGGCACATGTGTGCAGGAGCAGTCCTCTTATTAGGCAGAGTGAAGTGGATGCCTTGGACAGCAGATCTGGGGTTTCATGAAAGGGTAGCAGAATGTTAATTAATTTACTCTAATTGCATTTTTACTCCCAAAGAGAGGAAAAAACACCCTTAGAGTTTAATATCTTATATTAAAGTATCTTGGCTGATGTTCTGTTTCTTATTTTGAAGATAAAACAAACATTTTGCATCCTCCACCAAAGGATGCAAAATGTTTTGGATTGACCCTCTTTATGTCCAATGGACCTTCAATCCTTTTACAAACTAGGAAGATACAAGCATGCTTTTTTCAGAGAGACAATCCACCTTCCCTTATGTAGGCATTTCCAAGCCATCAAGAAGAAAAGCTTTTGATAATAATCAGCCAATCTTTCTAAGAAGGGAAACTATCTGACAAGTTCACCTGGATTAGTATTCAGAAATACATCTGGATCCTAACACTCTCCTTTACTGTTTTACAACTATATTGTTGCAAATTTGATGATAGCTATGATTTGGCTAAAGTTACTTGGTGGGTAATTGTGTTTTTTCATATGTCTAGAGAGTGGTGGTTTTTAAAAATTTATCTAGACAGTTGGGGATCTCTCTCCAGTCTTTGGCATGTGGCCATCAAAACACCCATCAAAATTAAGAGAGAAAGATGTCTCTTTGGTGGTGGAAGTGGAACACTTTGGAGAGAGTAAAATAGAGAGGGGCTGTTTAGTTAGCTAAACACTGATGCATCCTTGAGCTATAGTTGTTCTCTTTAGGGACTTGGCACTGTGCTGATTACTGAGGAGTTCATTCGTTTTCCCCTTTATCTTGTTTGCATATTTGTAGATTAAAAACAAATATTATGAAGACAGAATGCTTCCTAAGGGAGTTACTTCTGGAAGAGTGTGGAGTTTCTTGGAAATTAGGCTTCATTGTAGGTGGTGTGTGTGTGTGTGTGTGTGTGTGTGTGAACATAAGCAATATTTGCATTCTCCAGGGACCTGGAAAGTCAATGCTTACAGTAAGGTCAATGCTTACAGTAAGTCAATGCTCAAGATCAAAGGGAGGGAGCTTAGAATCTCTGATGGATTCAAAATTCCACTTGGACAGATGGGATTGGCTGGCCCTCAGGAGTTGGCATGCATGTGAGACAAGGCAGACATTAATATTTCACTCAGAATGCTCAAAATAGCATTCAGTTTTTCCTTTCCTGCTTGAGAAGTACTGTATTGCAAATAACTGGAGACGGTAGGATCTTATTGCCCAAAGAAACTGAAATAAATTTCAAATATACAGTGTAATGTACCAACAGTGAAGCAAGTGACTTAGGGCCCGCACAGACAGGCCAAAATAAAGCTGCTTCGGGTCACTTTTGAGGTATGCTGTTTAAATGACACACACATCTTAAGAGGCCAGAAGCTGTGCCAAAGCTGAGCTGTAGTCCTTAGGACTGGAGCGTGGCTTTGGTGTGGCTTCTGGCCTCTTAGGATGCATGCAGCATTTAAACAGCAATCCCTCTCATACACACCCCAACATTGACAAGGCTTGTCCCATAGAAAGTGTTGCTTTGCACAGCTGGGAGAAATTCAGTTGGATTCAATGGAACTTCTATCTAAGGAAGTAAGCAGAGAATCAAGCTGCATACTATTGGGTAAATAGTTATAATCAGGGGTAGGCAATCTGCGGCCCACAGGCCGGATGCAGCCCGGCAAGGCCTTGGGACCAGCCCCAGCCTGGTCCTGCCGCCAATTGACACCGGAGCCTTTGGCCTCTTGCGTGAGGGCGTGGGGCCTTTGGCCTATCAGGAGGAGGCAGGCAAAGGGGGGCAAGCGGCGGGCAAGGGGGGCAGTTGTCTATAGAAGCCTCCAAAACATGCATTTATATTAACATTTTTTTAAAAAAATCAGCAAATTTTTTTAGTGTGTCCTCCATTTTTTTTTTAAAAAAGTGTCCTCCATTTGAAAATTTTGTCCTAGATTTGTCCCGGTTTATTTATTTAATTATTTTTTAAAAAAATTATTTAATTATTTTTTGGGGGGCTTCGGCCCCCCAGTTGTCTGAGGGACAGCAACCCGGCCCCCGGCTCAAATAGGTTGCCTACCCCTGGTTATAATAGACCCAAACTGATTACACTCTCCCCCCCAACAAGATGCATCAAGAAAGCAAAAGAAGAACAGCGGTAGAATAGTGAAGAAATCACACCTTGACCCTATCTATGTTCAAGATACTTGTGTGTGCTTTTAGTTACCTTTCCTTTCCTTTCTGGGTTTTCATTAGACTCAGGTTTCAAAAGCTGGCAGGAAGGATTTTTTTTTTCTCATTTGACTTCCCTTCAAAGTCTGTCCTGGCAGCATTTCTGATATTTGGTACTTTTTAATAACCTAATTACCTACATTTTTGGCCATTCCTTAAATAGAGTGTTTTCCTGGAAGCCCCCTTGCCATTTTCCCAGAAATATGGTCTCCACATTCCCTAGCTTAACTCTAGGGTAAATTCTATTGTGCCTTTGTTTCCTTTCCTTTGAATTTGTGTATTTGGGTTCATGACACAAAATGGTGTGTCTTTAATCCTTTCCACCTCATTAGAGACATTTAAAAATATTAATGAACATTTCTTAAACCAAAATACAAATAATAAAGAGAATTAATGAGGCACAAGGATAATTATTTCATGTTTAACATACTTTTAGAGGACGTAGTTCTGGTGCCAAGCCTCAGCTTAATCCAGTTCTTGCTGGTTAATAAGCCTGTGTAGTTGTTAGCAGTTGGACAGGTATTTATTGTTTTCTACAATAGTTGTCCAAAAATAAGGGACTGTGGAGTGCTGTCAGCAAATATGAGTTACAAATAACTATGATAATCCTCAGATGAATAATTGGTGAATTTATTCTAAAGCAGAGATGGGCCACTTTAGTATTCTTTGTAGCCTTTCCATTTTTCATATACAGTGGTACCCCGGGATACGAAAGCACCGCCTTACGAAATTTCCGGGTTACGAAAAAAATCAATAGGAAAAAACTGTTCCAGGTTACAAAGGTTATTTCGGGTTACGAAAAATTTTTTGGTGCTTTTCGGCGCTATTTCGCACGAAATCGCGGCTTTTCCCCATTAGCGCCTATGGCTTTTTCGGCTTACGAAGGATTTCGGGTTACGAACGCGGCGGCGGGACGAATTATTTTCGTAACCCGGGGTACCACTGTAGTGGTCAGAGTGACACAGTTATATTTTTCCTGGCTGTTTAAACTCCTTGGAGATGATCAAGTGTGGCATACATTTATTAAAGCTTGTCTCACTCATTTAGAGTGCAACAACCTCCCCTCCCCCCCAAACTTCCAAATCTAACACATTAAGCTATAAAACATTTCCTTCTTTGGAAAAACAGTTTCCTCTTCTTTACAAACTGAGAAAAACTGTTAATAACAGTTTTCAATGAGATGTCCTAAGCAAAATTTGGTAGAGCTGCAAGGGATCCAGACAAACTGGCTTTCTGGGTCATATCTACCCACATCATACAGCCCCTAGAAATCCATACTCATTACTAAGGGGAAAGTAGAAAGTTTGATATGGAGGTGTCTTTGCCATGTCTCCTGCCATTCTGTGTGTACAATGAGGCTGACTCAAAGCTAAAGGAGAAGCACCAGGAAGCAGGATTCAAGGCCAAATCACAAGTTAGGACCAAAGAACAACCAAGGATACAGAAACATTGGCGTTCTTAAGCTGACTCCTCAAAAAAGGCTGAGGAAGTCTTCTTCTTCTTCTTCTTCTTCTTCTTCTTCTTCTTCTTCTTCTTCTTC